>NW_006922205.1:882375-883725 GCF_000298275.1 Orycteropus afer afer
TCTTTCTCCCATGATTGTTCTCTCCAAGGAGAGTACCTACTTGAGGTAAATGTTCAACTCATATGCCTGTCTTTTGTTTGGCTGGAAACCACAGGCATGGGTTCAATTCCAGACCTGAAGGGCACCTAGGGGCCATAGTCTCAGATGTTCCACCAGGCTCTATTGGACCAGCAAACCTGGTCTCCCCCCATTTTTTTTCCTCCAAATGATTTTGAGTTTTGTACCACATTGTTCTACCGCTCTATCAAGGATCTCCTAGACAGATCCCCTTCCAAGTGGATGATAGTGGTATCCGGGCACAATCTAGTTCTTCTGGTCTCATAGTCTTATAGACTACAGATCACATGGTATACCCATCGCTAGGACTAATTATTTCCATGAATTTTGGTTTTCTTCATTCTTCTTTGCTCTGGACGTGGAGAAACTCATCATTGAATCTAGATGGCAGCTTGCTAGCTTTTAAGATCCCAGTCGTTACTTGCCAAAGTAGGAGGTGGAACAATGCTTTGTATAGTATTTTATGCCAATTGAGTTTGATGTCCCCTGTGACTATGGTCCCAAGCCCACAGGTTCAACTACTCAGTCGCTCTGGGTTAAATTGGAGGACATTATGCTGAGTGAAATAAGTCAATCACAAAAGGACAAATATTGTATTAGTCCGTTATTGTAAAAGTTAAGGAAAAGTTTATCTATAGAAGGAAATTTTCTTTGTTGGTTACCAGGGGTGGGAGGGGAGGGGAGCGAAGGCTGTTAGATAGATAGAGATAAGTATTGATTTGGGTGTAGAGAAGGGCAATGTACCAAATGTGAGTGACCAGTATGGCAGCATTGAGGATGAGAAAGATATAGAGAGGTACATGGGAGGCACAGACAACAAATATGAACCCTTTTGCACATAGAGTACTGCATTGTCAGTGAAAGCAAACATGGGTAAATGGGTGGATATATGGGTGCACAGTCTAAACAATTAGATACTCTATGAAATGGGTAGGATAGCCAAGAACATACACAGAGTTAGCAGACAATGGTCCTAAAAGTTTATGTGAATGATCAGAATTCCCAGGTATATAGTAGAGCTGATGAGGGGAAAGGTTGTGGTCACTGCTTGGTCACAGCCAGCTACCCAAAACACAGAGCGACTGAGTAGTTGAACCTGTGGGCTTGGGACTATAGTCACAGGGGACATCAGGCTCAGTTGCATAACATACTATACAAAACATTGTTCCACCTCCTACTTTGGAAAGTAGCGACTGGATCTTAAAAGCTAGCAAGCTGCCATCTAGATACAACGATGGGTCTCTCCTCATCCAGAGCAAAGAAGAATGAAGAAAACCAAAATTCATGGAAACA
>NW_006922205.1:884060-890205 GCF_000298275.1 Orycteropus afer afer
GGAGGGATGGACACTGGGAAGAGGTAACTATGGGGAGGAAATGGGAGGGGAGCTGTTGCATTGTGGTAAACTGTGGTCAATGAGATGAGACAAAGTATATGTGAACTGCTGTATGGAAAGTGAATTTGCTCTGTAAATCTTCATCCAAATCACAATATAAATAAATAAATAAATAAATTTAAAAAAATTACTTCAAGAAACTGTAAGAGAACTACATATAGGGAAGAACATCCCATGCTCATGGATAGGAAGATTGAACATTGTGAAAATGGCAGTTCTACCCAAAGCAATCTATACATTCAATGCAATTCCAATCCAGATCCCATCACCATTCTTTAGGGATATGGAAAAACCAATCACTAACTTTATATGGAAAGGAAAGAGACCTCGGATAAGAAAAGCATTGTTGAAGAAGAAGAACAAAATAGGAGGTCTCACACTGCCAGATCTTAAATCCTACCCTACACCACAGTAATCAAAACTGCCTGGTATTTGTTTAATAACAGATACATACAAAAACGGAATAGAATTGAGAACCCAGAAATAGATCCATTGACCTATGGTCAGCTGATCTTTGACAAAGCGCCAAAATCCATTAAATGGGGAAGAGAATGTTTGTTTAATAAATGGTGTTGGCAAAATCGGAGATCCTTTTGCAGAAAAAAGAAACAATATTTGTACCTTACACCATACACAAAAACTACCTTCAGATGGATCAAAACTTAAATGTGAAACCCAAAAACATAGAGTTCCTCAAGGAAAAACTAGGGGAAATTTTAGGGGCCTTAATAGACGGCACAGGAGCTCTGGTAGCATAGTGCCTAAGGCACTTGACTGCTCACCAGAAGGCTGGAGTTCAAACCCACCAGCCACTCCTCAGAAGGAAGGTTGGGCAATCCTACTTCCATAGTGATACTGTCTTGGAAACCCAAGGAGGGGTCGCTATGATTTGGGGCCGACTTGACGGCAAACAACAACAACAACAACAATAGATGGCATAAATAGACTATCAAGCACAACTCAAAATGCACAAACAGTAGAAGAGAAACCAGATGATTGGGACCTTCTAAAAATTAAATTTTTATGTGCTTCCAAAAGCTTCTCCAAAAGAATCAAAAGAGAACCTACAGATTGGGAAAAAAAAATTGGTAATGACATATCTGACAAGAGACTTATCTCCAGAATTTGTAGAAAACTCCAACACCTCAGTAACAAAAAGACCAACAATCCAATTAAAAAATGGGCACAAGACATGAATAGACACTTCACCAAGGATGATATTCAAGCAGTCAACAAACATATGAAGAAATGCTCACCATCATTAGCTATTAGAGAGATGTAAATCAAAACAACAATTAGAAACCATCTTGCTCCAGCACTAGTAGCAACGTTCAATGGGACAGAAAATAACAAACACTGGCAAGTATGTGAAGAGATTGGGACTCTCATACACTGCTGGTGGGACTGTATAATGGTACAACCATTGTGGAAAGTAGTATGGTGATTCCTTCAAAAGTTGGAACTAGAAATACCATTTGACCCAGCTAGTCCATTACTAAGTATATACCCTAAAGAAGTGAGAACCAGTACAAGAACAGACATATGCACACCCATGTTCATTGCAGTACTATTTACAATAGCCAAAAATGGAAACAACCTAGGTCCATCAACTAAGGAATGGATATCCAAACTATGGTACATACACACAATGGAATACTATGCAACCCTAAAGAATAATGTAGAATCTGCAAAACATCGCATAACGTGGCTGAACTTGGAGGACATTATGCTGAGTGAAATAAGTCAATCACAAAAGGACAAATAATGTATTAGTCTGCTATTTTAATGGTCATGGAAACATTTATCTATGGAAGGTCATTATCTTTGTTGGTTACCAGGTGTGGGAGGGTAGGGTACAGAATACTGTTAGACAGATAGATATAAGTTTTTATTTGGGTGAAGAGAAGGGCAATGTACCAAATGTGAATGATCAATATAGTGGCATTGAGGAAGAAAAATACATAGAGAGGTACGTGGGAAATACAGACAACAAAGATGAACCCTTTACACATATAGTACAGCATGGTTAGTGAAGGCAAACACGGGTATACGGGTGGATAGATGGGTGGACAGGCTGAAATATTAGGTATGTATATGAAGTGGAGAGTGCACCCAAGAAAATGTATAGGGTTTGCAGACAGTGGTCCAATAACTTTATGTGTATGATCTGAATTCCCAGGTGTAAATGGGGCTGACAAGGGGCAAGGTTGTAGTCACTGCTTGGTCACAGCCAGCTACCCAGATGGACCAAGTAGTTGCACCCGTGGGCTCAGGACCATGGTCGCAGAAGACATCAAGCTCAATTGGCATAACATACTACACAAAACATTGTTCCACCTCCTACCGTGGTGAGTAGCGACTGAGATCTTAAAAGCTTGCAAGCTGCCATCTAGATGCAATGATGGATCTCTCCTCATCCAGAGCCAAGAAAAAATGAAGAAAACCCAAAATTCATGGAAACAATTAGTCTTAGCAACTGGTGCACCATCCTATCTGCAGCCTATATGACTATGAGACCAGAAGAAATAGATGGTGCTCAGTTACTACTGTCACCTACTTGGAAGAGGATCTTTGTAGGATATCCTGGATTGACAGGGAGAAAAATGTGGAACAACACTCAAAATCACTTGGGAAATTAAAAAAAAAGTGGGGAACAGGTTTGCTGGCCCGATGGAGCCTGGCGGAACCACTAAGACCATGGCCCCTGACAAGGATGTGAAGTGATTGGGACTCTCATACGCTGCTGGTGGGACTGTATAATGGTACAACCATTGTGGAAAGCAGTATGGTGCACACCTGTGGCTTCCAGCCAAACAATAGACAGGCATATCAGTTGAGCATTTACCTGAGGTAGATACACTCCTTGGAGAGAACAAGCATGAGAGAAAGCAGGGTTGCTCAGGCACAGGGAGACAGCTCAGGGGGTAGGAGTGCATGGAGAGATGGATACAGGGAAGTGGTAGCTTTCGGTAGGGAGTGGGATGGGAGATGTTGCATTGTGCTAAATTTTCGTCAATGTCATGAGACAAAGTGTAAGTGAATTGCTCTATGGAAAGTGTATTTGCTCTGTAAAATTTCACCCAAATCACAATTAAACCAACCAACCAACCAACAAACAAACAACTGCAGCAATATATTGATAGAGAACTTCCACAGGTGCAAGCTGGATTCAGAAGAGGACGTGGAGCAAGGTATAGCATAGCTGCTGTCAGATGCATCTTGGCTCAAGGTAAAGAATACCAGAAAGATGTTTACTTGTGCTTTATTGACTATGCAAAGACATTTGATTGTGTGGATCATGACAAATTATGGATAACATTGAGAATAATGGGAATTCTAGAACACTTGATTGTACTCAGGAGGAACCTGTACCTTGACCAGGAGGCTGCCATTCAAACAGAACAAGGGGACACTGCGTGGTTTAAAATCAGGAAAGGACTGTGTCAGGGTTGTATCCTTTCACCATAATTACTCAATCTATATGCTGAGCAAATAATCCGAGAAGCTGGACTATATGAAGAAAAACGTGGCATCAGGATTGGAAGAAGAATCATTAACAACCTGAGATACACTGATGATACATCTTTGCTTGCTGAAAGTGAAAATGACTTGAGGCTAAAGTCATGATGAAGATTGAGGAACACAGTCTGCAGTATGGATTACATCTCAATATAAAGGAGACAAAAATCCTCACAACTGGACCAATAAGCAGCATCACGATAAATGGAGAAAAGATTGAGGTTGTCAAAGAATTCACAATGTTTGGTTCTACAATCGACGCCAATGGAAGCAGCAGTCAGGACATTAGACGACGTGTAGCACTGGGCAGGTCGGCTGCAAGAAACTCCTTCAAGTGCTGAGGAGCAAGGATGTCTCCTTGAGGAATAAGGTGCGCCTGACACAAGCCATGATATTTCCAATCGCCTCATATGCATGTGAGAGCTGGACAATGAATAAGGAAGACCGAAGAAGAGTTGATGCTTTTGAGTTGTGGTGCTGGTGAAGAATGCTGACGGTACCATGGACTTCCAAAAGAACTAACAGATCTGTCCTGGAGGAAGTGCGGCCAAAATGCTCCTTGGAAATGAGGATGGCCAGACTTCATCTCACCTACTTTGGTCATGTTGTCAGAGGGGACCATTCCCTGGAGAAGAATATCATGCTTGGTAAGGTGGAGGGTTGACGAAAGAGGGGAAGGCCTTCAACAAGATGGATTGACATGGTGGCTACGACAATGGGCTCAAATATAGCAAGGATAATGGAGCTGGCGCTGGATCGGGTGGTGTTTCATTCTGCTGTGCATGGGGTAGCTATGAGTCGGAAATGATTTGACATCACCTAACAACAACATGAATTTATTACTTTCATTTTGTTATGCATTTTTTCATGTCATGGTTTATTTCTTTGTTTCATATAATTTTCTATTCTAAGATCATTTAGGAGCTCTGGTGGCATAGTGCCCAAGGCATTTAACTGCTAACCAGAAGGCTGGCAGTTCAAGCCCACCAGCCACTCCTCAGAAGGAAAGTTGGGCAATCTACTTCCATAGTTATACTGCCTCAAACCCAAGGAGGGGTTCCTATGAATCAGATCCAAATCCATGGTAGTGAGTTTGGTTTGTTTTTTTGGTTTAAGCTTATTTATGAATTTTGTTATCATTTCCTTTGTTGTTATTGTTTCAGTATTTGCTAAATATTTGTACCTCTCTTCTTTTTTATTGTGGTGTGATGGTTTATTATTTTTCTTTGAGGTTACATTGTGATTTATCATTTTCTTCCCAAGTTTAGAACAGCCTGTTCTATCTCACAATTCTTTTGACTTCCTCTCCATTTGGAAGTTCTGTACCTACACTATTTTTTTTTTTTTTTTTTTTTTTTTTTGGTAGCTGTCCTTATTTATGAATTAATGTCTCTGGTTCCTTGTCTATAGTCTTATAAGCTAATCTTAGCTTGGATTCTTCTACAACTGGATTGGTTTCTGGGTTATGTCATCATCTCTATTAATCACTGCTTTCTTTTCTGATTTTGTTGATTCTCTGAAGGACTCCCTTTAGCATCTCTTATAAAGTTGGTCTGGTTTGAACAAATTTCCATGATTTCTTTATCTTGAAATGTTCTAATTTTATCATCATATTTGAGAGACAATTTTGCTGCGTATATAATTTTTGCTTAGCAATTTTTTTTTCTTTCAGGCTTTTATATATATTATCCCATTGCCTTCTTGTGTGCACGGTTTCTTCCAATAAATCATAGCTTACTCTAATTGGTTGTCCTTTGTAGGTAACTTTCCATCTTTCTCATATTGTTTTCAGGATTATTCTTTGCCTTTGGTTTTAGTGAGTTTGATTATCATATGTCTCAGCAACTTTCTTTTGGGATCTATGTTGTTTAGGGTTTGTTAAACTTATTGAATTGATATCTTCTCACCTTTTATATTAGGGAAATTCTCTTCCAAGAAATCTTTGACAATTTTCTCTGTGGTTTTATTTCTCCTCTTCCTGTTTGGGAATTCTGGTCACACATACATCATTCCTGTTGATTATATCCCACATGAATCTTTGGCTTTCTTTATTTTGTGTTGATCTTTTTTCTCATTGATCCCTCAACAAAATAGTATTGAAAGATATGTCTTCCATCTCACTAATTCTATCTTCCACTGATTTGGTTCTACTCCTTTGCCCAGTCAATGTGTTATCTATTTCAGAAAATTAAGTACTAATCTTCTGGATTTCTATGTGTTGTTTTTGTACAGTTTCTATTTATTTATTTATTTTGTCAGTTTGTTCTTGCATTGTTTTCCTGAATTGTTCTTGAGTTTTTTCTGTGTTTCCCTTAATTTTGTCAGTGTTTTCCTTGATATGCCTGTCAATCTATTGAACACAGGAAAATATAATTCTTTGAATTTCTTTTCATTTATTTATTTTTATTGTGATTTGGGTGAAGATTTACAGAGCAAATTCACTTTCCATACAGCAGTTCACATATACTTTGTCTCATCTCATTGACCACAGTTTACCACAATGCAACAGCTCCCCTCCCACTTCCTCCCCATAGTTACCTCTTCCCAGAGACCATCCCTCCATACT
>NW_006922205.1:893949-899042 GCF_000298275.1 Orycteropus afer afer
TGGCAAAAGTCCACAGCTCAGCCCACCTTTCTCTTCAGCTTCTCTGTTTGTTCCCCAGCCACCGTGCACAGCCTTCCATGCAGTCCCTGGCTAGCAGGGTGATTTTGGGGTTAATTCTTAGGTCCTACCACCACTCGGAAATCTCCAAGCCCTGTCGTCTGTGCCATCAGTGTCGCTCAGGCTGCTGCCAGACTGCAGCTCCTTGTGTCTCCTTTTTTGGTATTTTCATGCAAATTCTTTTGCTAGTTGGGGTTTAGTCCACTTTTGTATCCTTTCCTTCAAGGCTCAGAGATTCCTTCAAGATCATCTTCTGTGTCTGTGTTAATTGGTTTTCCTTTTCTTTGTTGTAGAGCATCTGTGCAGTCCTTCTGCCTAGTCCACCATCTTGTTGGAACTCTCAATTCTTTGAATTTCTTATTAGGCAATTCCAATGCTGCTTCTTCCTCATGGAGATTTTCTGGGTATCATAGTCCCTTGTGTGTACTACTTTATCTTGCTTCTTTTGTGTGGACTGGGTTGGTTATCTTGTTGTATTTATATCTAATTGGTGATTATATGGTGGTGTGATCCACCTAGGTTTTGTTTTTGCTTCGGGTTTTGTTTTCATATATCTGAGTGAGCAGGGCTCCTGTGCTCCTCTGTTTACTGATTGCCAGCACTCAGGCACTCACCACCTGTCTTCTGGTGGGTGTGATAGAGGATGAAAGTGTGGTACAGATCTCTGTTAGTTTTTTGTGATGAGCAGTTGAGGCGGAGTTGGGCTGTTATTGGCTGCCATCTATCATTGATCAGTTGGTGCAGAAGCAAGTGATGGCCTTTACCCAGTGGTGTGGCTGCAAGAGGTGCAGGCATGGTTGATTCATGCTGGAACAGTGGCTGTCTCCCATCCAGTTAGACAGAAAACCAAAAATAAATAAATAAAAGCAAGAGAATAAAAATCACAAACTGCAACTATCACAAAGAAAAACAAAAGGCAATGAATGAATAGTTTTACAAAGACACAGGGGGAAAAACACCCCACAGCATCTAGGGAGAAAGGAATAAGACAAAAGAGCAAAATAATAATAAGGAAAAAGGAGAAAAATAAAAAGAGAAAAAGAAAACATGGGAAGAACCAGAAGAGAAAAAATAAAAAACAAAGGAAAACAGGAAAAAACAAAACACAAAGCATTGAAGGAAAAGAGAAAAAGTAAATATGAAGGAAGAAAAAAATAATTAAAAAAAAAAAAAACTGGGGGAGGGGGCAGGTCACCCAGTCTATGTCAGGATCCCTAGACTAGGATGGAATCCCTGCTGGTCCAGAGGTGGGTGGAGGTTGGGGATGGCCACACCTCCATTCACCAAGAGGGTGTGTGCTATAAGAGTAACAAGGGAAAAATTCCATCCTTCTACTCATCAACCTCTAATGCAGTTACTTGCTCTGTCCTCAGCAAGCAGAGCTGATTCTTATGGTGCTATCAGATTGAAATACCTCTTGCAAATATTCAAAATGGCCATGTCCTCAGGACAGTCAACAATCTACAGCTGTTTCTCTCCTTATTCATTCTTTTCCTTTCTAGTTGTTAGCCACCAATGCAGTTACCCATGCAGTCTTTGGAAGCAGAGTAATTCTTAGGTTGCTGTCTGGATTGGAACACCACTTGTAAATATTCAAATTTGCCATGCCTTCAGAACTGCTGACAGTCCATAGCTCTGCTTGTCTCCATATTAATTGTTTTCATTCAGATTTTTCTACTAGTTGGTATTTAATCCATTTCTTTATCCTTCATTTTAATGCTCAGGGTTCCAGGATTATCTTCTGTATTTGTTTCAACTGATTTTTAATTTCATTGTTGCAGAAGGTCTGTGTAGCTTGTCTGCCTATTCTGCCATCTTGCCAGAAGTCCTCCCAAGCTGCTTTTTGAGCCACCAGGAACTCCCCCAGGAACAAGTTGTCTTGCTCCCATTCAACTTTTGGACCAGAAGGAACTTTTTGTGGGTCCAGACGCCTTGCCCCCAGACACCTTCTGGAACAGTAAGAACTCATCTGAGACCAGGCATCCTGATATCAGTCACCTCTTGGGTGGATAGGAACTAGTTCCAAGATCAGTTTCCCTGTTTGCAGCAGCATTTTGTGCTGGCAGGAACTTTTGGTAGTACCAGGCACCCTATATCAAGCCCGTTTTTGAGATGGCAGGAATTAGTTCTGGGAGAAAGAAAATAAACACTCTGCACCCTGATGCCTTTTATAACAGAAGGAACTTTTTCCCAAACAAGATGCTCTGTCCCCAACTGCTTTTTGAGCTAACAGGAATTCCTTCTGGAACCAGTCTGCTTGTGCTCCCCCCCGCTCCTGCCATTTGGGCCAGGAGGAACTTTCTTGAGGTTCAGATGCCCTGCCCCCAGACATCTTTGGGGTCATAATGGACTCATCTGGTATCAGGTGCCCTGCTCCCTGTTGCCTGCTTGGCTAGCAGAAACACAACCTGGATGCAGTGCCTCTGCAATTTTCTTTTTAAATTCTTCCTCCCTCCTTTATTTCATTCATTTTATTTTTTTCTCTTTCCCTGCCCTAGTTCTTCATTATCTTTTCCCTATTCCTGATTCTTTTGGGTTTTTTTTTCTTTATTTTCTTCTTTTTGTTCTTCTCATTCCTTCTTTTTCTTTCTTTTTTTTTTTTTTGCATCTTTATTTTTCTTATTCTCTTGTACTCTTCTCTATTTTCTCCCTCTCCAGATATATATTTTTTATTTTGTCTTTGCCTTTCTTTTGTCTTATTTTTTCCATTTCTTTGTTTCTTTTTTGTTTGCCATTGTAGGATGTGTTTATCCTGTTTGTGTCCTTTGTTCTCTTCTTTTTTATTGTTTTGGGAGACAGCAATAGTACCCACACAACCCATCCACATCTGCACCTCCTTTCACCCAACCATTGAGATAGGATCACTACCTGCTTCTTCACCAACTATTGAACAAAAGACAATGGACAATACCAGATCAACTCGACCTCAACTTTTCTACATGTCCAGCTAATAGAAATCTGTGCACACATTCTCATCCTTTATCAAATCCACCAAGAGACAGGTGGTGAGTGCCTAAGTGTGGCCAAACTAGTGAACAGAGTAAAACACCAGAACTGCTTGCTTACTCACCATTTTCGAGACCAATGCGACTCATACCAATCCCTCTTTGGGTTTCCGAGGCAGTATCACTAAGGAAGCAGATCACCCAATCTTCCTTCCAAGGAGTGGCTGGTGGGTTTGAACTGCCAGCCTTCTGGTTAGCAGTCAAGTGCCTTAGGCACTACGCTACCAGAGCTCCTTATTGCTTGCTTGGATTTATCAAAATAAAAAAACAAAACAAAGCAAAAAACCTGGAAGTATCACACCAACATATAATCACCAATTAAATATAAATACAATGGCATCACAATGTCTCAGAGACAACTGACTATGCCAGTTCAAACAAAGAAGCAAGATAAAATAGTACAGACAAGGGATCAGAATATAGAGGCAGAAAACATCCTTGAGGAAGAAGTGTCATTAGAACTGCATGATGAGAAATTCAAAAGAATTTTATCTAGGTATTTTTAATGGACTCAGAGACAGATAAATGAAAATACTGACAAAATCAAGGAAAACACTGACAAATTAAGGAAAATAAAGAAAAAAAAACTTTGGAAAAATTTAGGAAAACAACACAAGAACAAATTGCCAAAAATAAATGAAAGATTAGAAACATATGAAACAACAAGTGGGAATCCAGAAAATTAATACTAATATTTCAGAAATAGATAAAATATTGAAAAGGCCAAAGAGTAGACAAAAATCAATGGAAGACAAGATTAGTTAAATTGGAGACAAACTTCTCAATACTGGTTTGTTAAGGGATCAATCTGAAAAAAAGACTGAAAAACAAGAAGAAGAAGATGATGATGATGAAAGTCTAAGATGTATGTGAGACACCATCAAGAGGAATAACTTACATATGATCCGACTTCCAGAACAGGAAGGGCCAAAAGTACAGAGAAAATTGTTGAAGATTTCTTGGAATAGAACTTCTCTAATATGATGAAAGACAAGATGATATTGATTCAAGAAGTTCAATGAACCCCAAACAGGATAGACCACAAAAGGCAATCACCAAGACATATCATAATCGAACTTACTAAAACCAAATACAAAGAAAGAATCCTGAAAGCAGCATGCAAAAAATGAAAAGTTACCTATGAAGGACAACCAGTAAGACTAAGCTCAGATTTCTAGGGAGAAACCAGGCAGGTGACAAAGCAAGGAATGACATATATAAAACCCTGAAAAAAAAAATTGCCACTGAGAATTAAATACCAAGTAAAACTGTTCCTCATATATTATGGTGAAATTAGCACACTAATGTGGAGTGATCTGAGCACTCATACATTGATGGTAGAACTGCAAAATGTCACAATCACTGTGGAAAATAGTATGGCACTTCCTTAAAAAGTTGGAAATAGAAATACCATTTGCTCCAATAATCCCACTACTAGGTATATATCCTAAAGAAGTGACAGCCAGGACATAAATATATGTATGCACACCCATATTCATGACATATGCACAACAGCAAAGAGATGGAAACAATCTAAGTAATTACCAATAGATGAATGGATAAATAAACTATGTTACATACACCCAATGGAATATAATCCAACATTAAAGAATAATGAAGAGTCAAAACACCTCATAGTATAGATGAACTTGAAGGACGTCATGCTGAGTGAAATAAGTCAATCACAGGACCAATATTGTATGAGTCCACTATTGTAAACAGTCAAGGAAAGTTTTACACATGAAGGAAAATTTATTTTTTGGTTACCAGAGATGGGAATGGAGGGGAGAGAAACTTGCTAGCTAGGAAAGAGACACGTATTGATTTGGGTGAAGGGAAAGGCAATATTCCAAAAGTGGGTGACCAGCAACTGAGTAGTTGAACCTCCGGGCTTGGGACCATAGTTGCAGGGGACATCAAGCTCAATTTGCATAGCATACTATACAAAACATTGTTCCACCTCCTACTTTGGCAAGTAGCAACTGGGATTTTAAAAGCTAGCAAGCTGCCATCTAGATGCAACGATGGGTC
>NW_006922205.1:899403-909087 GCF_000298275.1 Orycteropus afer afer
CAGGGAGACAGCTCAGGGGGCAGGAGAGTATGTAGGGATGGACACTGGGAAGAGATAACTATGGGGAGGAAGTGGGAGGGGAGTTGTTGCATTGTGGTAAACTGTGGTCAATGACATGAGACAAAGTACATGTAAACTGCTGTATGGAAAGTGAATTTGCTCTGTAAATCTTCACCCAAATCACAATAAATAATAATAAAGTGGGTGACCAGCACAAAAATCTCAGGAAAAGGAAGACATGGAGAGGTGCACAAGAGGTACAGGCAACAAAAGTAAATACTTTTGCATACACAATACTGAAGTTATCAGTAATAACAAACATTAAACTATGGGTGGATACATAGGTAGACAGGTAAAATGTTCAGGTATGTGTAGACAAAAGGGAATATGCCCATGACCATATATAGCTTTGGCAAATGATATTTCTACATACTTATTTGTATGTGCTGTAAGAATGTCCATATATGCAATAGGGCTAAGTGTCTAAGGCACTTAACTGCTAACCAAAAGGCTGGCAGTTCAAACCAACCAGCCACTCCTTGGAAGGAAGGTTGGGCAATCTACTTCTGTAGTTATATGGCCTTGGAAACCCAAGGAGGGGTCGCTATGAGTTGGGTCTGACTCAACGGCACATAACAACAACAGCAACAACAGGGGGCAAAGTTATGATGACATCTTAGTCACAGCCTGTGTTAGACTGGATTCTCTAGAGAAACAAAAACCAGCAAAGCTAACTCTCATATATATGGAGAGAGAGAGAGAGAGAGAGAGAGAGAGAGAAATTTTTCTTAGGAAAATGGCTCACAAATGTATAGAAGTCAGCAAGTGCAAAGTCCCTGGATCAAACGTCAAGTTGGAGGCTTTTCCTGGCTCCCACAACCACAGAAGCCAAGAATCTCAAGGCTGGCAGGCAGTATACTGGCTGTTGACTCCAATGAATGTCGAATCCAAGCTCTCCAGGCCGAATGGTGGACTGCTCACTCACAGTTGTGGGCAGCACAACAGAATCCTGATCCACAGAAGAATGTCTCTCTTCTCAGGATGTCTCTGGATATCCTGGAAGCAGGCCACACTCCTGAGGAAACTCCCCTTCAACAGATTGGTCACTCAGAACACAGTCATCTGATCCCATCATGGGAACAATCACAAAGAACTGGGGGCCAGCCAAGTTGACATAGCTCCAACTATCACAGTCCACCCCTTGTGAACTTGGCAGTTGCACACATCTTCTTAACAATATATAATCTCTAAATAAGGACAATTATAAAGTCATATTTGTGCCTAACATGATACTCTAACACACATACAACCAAAATGCTTTAACCTTATTTACATTTCACGTAACAGAATGAAACAAAAATATTTGATGCATATATACAATAAAGAAATAAAACAATCACAGTTCTCGTTTCTGCAGCCGGTCACATGGTTGTAGCTGATATTCAGAACTACCTTCTTCCACCACCCATTCTGCATTTCCCTTGCTCTCAGCAAGCACCTCAGCTGGTTGTGGTTCTTTGCCTGGTGGGGTGGCCAAACCTTCATTCCTGAAGGGTCTGGGCCATTAGCAGTCATATCAGAATTGGGTTGCTGTAATTTTCCATTGACTTTAATCACAGGGCATGGTAGTACCAAGAGACGTCCTAAAGAATCTCCTGTATTCCAGACATATTCTTCTTTACCTCCATGATGTAAAGCCAACCCAATTTCCCCTTGGTAATCAGGATCTATAACACTAGATAGTACAGTAATGTCCTTCTTTGTCTGTTGATCCAGAGGCATAAGGAAGCCAAAATGGCTGGGTGGCATTCTTAATTTCCAGTCCAATGCAATCAGTATCATGTCTCCAGGTGGGAGTGTTCCTCCCTTTGGGACTAAGATCTCCAGACCCACAGAGCATAGGGTATCAGGGACAGGAAGCAAAAATTTTTTTGAATGGGTCACTAGGGGTAATAGTGAGTGGTACCACTACTGTTTCCACCCCTTGGTTCCTGGACCCGTGAATCCTGGTTATTGGAGAAACAGAACCATATATTGGACACTGGTTTAGAGCATATATAGCCTCCTGGAGAACACTGCCCCAACACTTCAAGGTATTGCCACCTAGCTGGCACTGTATTTGTATTTTTAAGAGGCCATTCCATTGTTCTGTCAAACCAGCTGCTTCAGGATGGTGGGGAACATGGTAAAACCAGTGAATTCCATTAGTATAAGCCCATTGCCGCACTTCATGTGCTGTGAAATGAGTCCCTTGATCTGAAGCAATGCTGTGTGGGATGCATGACGGTGGATAAGACATTCTGTAAGTCCATGGATGGTAGTTTTAGCAGAAGCATTGCGTGCAGGGAAGGCAAATTCATATCCAGCATAAGTATCTATTCCAGTAAGAACAAAACACTGTCCTTTCCATGATGGAAGTGGTACAATGTAATCAACCTGCCACCAGGTTGCTGGCTGTTCACCCCGAGGAATGGTTCCATATTGCGGACTCAGTGTTGGTCTCTGCTGTTGGCAGATTGAGCACTCAGCAGTGGCAGTAGCCAAATAAGCCTTGGTAAGTGGGAGTCCATGTTGCTGAGCCCATGCATTCCCTCCATCCCTGCCACCATGGCCACTTTGTTCATGAGCCCACTGAGCATTGACAGGAGTAGCTGGGGAAAAAGAACAGCTGGTTTCCACGGAATGTGTCATCCTATCTCCCTGATTGTTAAAGTCCTCCTCTGCCGAGACCACTTTTTGGTGGTCATTCACATGAGACACAAATAATTTACTCATTTGGCCCATTCAGAGAGATCTACCCACATACTTCTTCCCCATACACCCTTATCACCCACCTGCCAATCACGCTCCTTCCAAATCCCAGACCATCCAGCTAAGCCATTAACCACAGCCAATGAATCTGTATATAATCACACATCTGGTCATTTCTTGTTCCATGCAAAGTGAACAGCCATATGAATGGCTCAAAATCCTGCCCATTGGGAGTATTTCCCTTCACCTCTCTCCTTTAAGGAAGTCCAAGAAAGGGGCTGCAGTGCTGCTGCTGTCCACTTTTGAGTGGTGCCTTCATATTGCGCAGAACCATCTGTAAACCAGGCATGAGTTTTCTCTTCCTCAGGCAACTGATCATAATGAACTCCCCATGAGGCCATAGGTGCAGAGTGGGAGAGGAAAGGTAATGTGACTGGTGGAGACCATAATCATTTGGACCACTTCCTCATGCAACTTACTTGTGCCTTCAGGTCATGCTTGAGCCCCATCTCTGATATACCACTTCCATTTAATGATGGAGTGCTGCTGTGCACATCCAACTTTATGACTCTGTGCGTCAGACAACACCCAGTTCATGATGGGCAGCTCAGGCCTCATGGCGACCTGGTGGCACATAGTTAGGCATTCAGTCCCTACTAAAGCCCAGTAACAAGCCAAAAGTTGTTTCTCAAATGGAGAGTTGTTATCTGCAGAGGCTGGCAGGGCTTCGCTCCAAAACCCCAAGGGTATGCATTGCGATTCACCAATAGGAACCTGCCAAAGGCTCCAAACAGCATCTCTATCTACTACAGACACTTCAAGCACTATTGGATCAGCTGGATCATATGGCCTAAGTGGCAGAGCAGCCTGCATGGCAGCCTGAACCTGTTGCAGAACCTTCTTTTGTTCTGGGCCCTACTCAAAACTAGCAGCTTTCCAAGTCACTTGATAAATAGGCTACAGCAACACACCCAAATGAGGGATATGTTACCTCCAAAATCCAAAGAGACCCACCTGATGTTGTGCCTCCTTTTTAGTTTAGGGGAAGCCAGATACAATAACTTATCCTTCACTTTATTAGGAATATCTTGACATGCCCCATACCATTGGACCCCTAGAAATTTCACTGAGGTGGAAGGTGCTTGAATTTTTGTTGGGTTAATTTCCCAACATCTAGCACACACATGTCTCACCAATAAGTCTAGAGTCATCGATACTTCTTCTTTACTAGGTCCAATCAGCATAATGTCATCAATATAATGGACCAGTGTGATGTCTTGTGGAAGGGAAAGGCGATCAAGATCCCTATGGACTAAATTATGACATAGTGCCGGGGAGCTGATATACCCCTGAGGAAGGACTATAAAAGTATACTGTTGGCCTTGCCAGCTGAAAGCAAACTGCTTCTGATGGTCTTTTGAACTTGGTATTGAGAAAAAGGCATTGGCCAGATCAATAGCTGCATACCAAGTACCAGGAGATGTACTAATTTGCACAAGCCACACCAGGAACAGCACCTGCAATTGGAGTCACCACCTGATTAAGTTTACGATAATCTACTGTCATTCTCCAAAGATCCATCTGTTTTTTGCACTGGCCAAATAGGTGAATTAAATAGCAATGTGGTGGGAATCACCACCCCTGCATCCTTCCAGTCATTGATGGTGGCAGTAATCTCTGCAACCCCTCCAGGGATGCGGTACTGCTTTTGGTTTACTACTTTTGTATGTAGAGGCAGTTCTAATGGCTTTCACTTGGCTTTTCCTACCATAACAGCCCTTACTCCACATGTCAGAGAGCCAATGTGGGAATTCTGCCAATTGCTGAGTATATCTATTCCAATTATGCATTCTGGCATTGGGGAAATCACTACAGGATGGGTTTGGGGACACACTGGACCCACTGTGAGATGCACCTTAGCTAAGACTACATCAATAACTTGACCTCCATATGCCCCCACTCTGACTGGTGGGCCACAATGACACTTTGGGTCTCCAGGATTTAGTGTCAATTCAGAGCCAGTATCCAGTAATCCCTGAAAAGTCTCATTATTTTCTTTTCCCCAGTGATCAGTCACTCTCGTAAAAGGCCCCAGATCCCTTTGGGGAAGGCTAGGAGAAAGACTGACATTACAGATTTTTGGCAATGTAGTGGGGTCTTTCCTCAAAGGGACTTGGCCTCCCCTTCATTCAAGTGGTTGTGGGTCTGTAAACTGACTCAAGTCTGGGAATTGATTGAGAGGTTGTGACTCTGTGAATCTGGTGATTCAATCTAGATTGCTGATCATGTGACCTAGAATTCTTCTGTCTATACAGATCAAGTAAATATTTAGTAGGCTTGCCATGTATTTCACTACTAGGAACACCATGAGCAAGTAGCCAATGCCATGATTCCAGACGAGTCAGACTATTCTGATTAGTGTTCCGACTCTGCTGTCCATTATGGTAACCATGCCCACCTTGCCTTTGTCAATTGACTGCTGCCACTTGGCCCCTACTACCACAGGGTCCAGTCAGTCCCATTGTAGTTAAGTGTCTTAGTTCAATTAGGGCAGTTTCCACTGTCAAATCAGGTTTACATAAAATAGCAGTCACAGCAGTCTTCAAGGATGTTGGAGCTCCCTTCACAAATTTATTCCTTATGGTACTGGTGAAAGGCGTGTCTTCTGGACTCTCCATTTCTAGCTCCAGTGGTCTAATCTGATAAATCCATTCTAACAGGCCAATTTTCCTAAGCCTCTGGATACCTTCTTCTCCATTAAACCAAGGCAGGTCTGGTACTTCATCTTGACTTAAGGTAGGTCACCACATAACCCGTGCCTCAGTAAGCCAACCAAATAAACTATTAGATCATTTCCTAACCTCTCGAGCTAAGACACTGAATGAAGAATCCATACTTAGTGGGCCTAAATCAATAAACTCAGACTGATCCAATCTTACATTCCTTGCACCACTATCCCACACCCTCAGTAGGCATTCCCATGCATATTATCCTGGTTTCTGCCTGTACATGTTAACAAAATCAAGTAGGTGTTTTCAGGTATAGCATATCACCTCCTCAGTCACACTTTCTATTTCACCTTTTGGGGCTCGCTTGGACTTTAGTTATGGGTCTTGTAGCAACAATGGGTGGTTGAGGCAGTTCCTGAGAGCATTCAGGAATGTCTTCCATGGCCTCTGCCTCAAACAATGATCCAGCAGGACTGGTTTGGCTAGTCCCATCAAATTGAGGGGGAGGGGATAATGGTTTTACAGTAATCTGTTCAGATGGGAGGTATTCAACAGAATTTACAGGCTCCATATCCTGATCTTCCTGACTACCTGTCCATATGTCCCTATTCCAGGTTTCAGGATCCTTTTTTTTTTTTTTTCCCAATCAATGCCCTCACTTTAATGTCAGACACCGTTCTGGATTGGCAGTTTAGTTGGTGTTATAATTCAGCCACCCTTACAATAAGACTCTGGGTTTGGTTTTCAACAATATCAGCTCTGTTACCAGAAGATACAAGGCTTTCTTTGAGAGCACAGCTGGAAGCACTGAGGTCTTTTATGTGGCACTTAAGCCAAGACTCAGCAGCTCTGACCTCATCTCGCTCTTTCACCACTTTTATCTAGTGTAAGTAGGACCAACCAACCAGCTTCCTTATACTCCTCATTCTGAAAAAATTGCAGAAAAGTATCAAATATCCGATCACCCAGAGTGCCATTTCTCACAAGTACTTTATCTATTGGTGGTGCTATTTCACGTATTAATTTTTCCACCTCACGCCACGGATTAGCAGGGCCCTCTTTACCAGCAGACGCAGGGTTGCCAGTGTCATTAAGATTAATGAAACTGGAGAACCAATCTAGGAAGCCCATCCTCATGATTTTGTCTCTCTAGAACCACTTCTGGTACCAAATGTGTTAGGCTGGGTTCTCTAGAGAAACAAAAACCAGCAAAGCTTATATATATATATATAGAGAGAGAGAGAGAGGAGCTCTGATAGCGTAATGCCTCAGTAATGCCTCAGGCACTTGACTGCTAATCAGAAGTCTGGCGGTTCAAACCCACCAGCCACTCCTCAGAAGGAAGATGGGGCAATCTACTTCCGTAGTGACGTAGTGATACTGCCTCGGAAACCCAAGGAGGGGTCACTATGAGTCAGGTCTGACTCGATGGCACATAACAACAACAACAACAACATATATATATATATATATATATATATATATATACACACACACACACACACACACACACACACAGAGAGAGAGAGAGAAATTTATCTTAGGAAAATGGCTCACAAACATATAGAAGGCGGCAAGTGCAAAGTCCCTGGATCAAATGTCAAGTTGGAGGCTTTTCCTGGATCCTGCAACCACTGGGGCTGAGCAGCTCAAGGCTGGCAGGCAGTATGCCAGCTGTTGACTTCAATGAATGATGAATCCAAGGTCTCCAGGCCGAATGGTAGACTGCTCACTCATAGACAGTTGTATGCAGCACAATGGAATCCCGATCCACAGAAGAACGTCTCTCTTCCCAGGATGTCCCCGGATATCCTGGAAGCAGGCCACACCCCTAGGGAAACTCCCCTTCAACAGATTGGCCACTGAGAACACAGTCATCCAATGCCATCCTGGGAATGACTACATAGAACTGGGGTCCAGCCAAGTTGACACACATCTCCAACTATCACACAGCCAAACCCCTTGAGGAAGTGGTTGCTGGGTCTGCAGGCTTGGGACCATGGTTATAGGGCAAATCAAGCTCTATTGGTATAATACACTACACAAAAACATTGTTCTACATCCTACTTTGGTTTGTAGTGACTGGGGTCTTAAAAGCTTGCAAGAAGTTATCTTAGATGCTACAATTGATCTCTCCTCATCTGGAACAAAGAAGAGTGAAGAAAATCAAAGATACATGGAAACAACTAGTCAAGGGACTAGTGGACCTTGGGAACCTCAGCCTACATTAACCTTAGAGACTAGAAGAAATAGATGGTGCCTGGGTACCTTTGCCAACCACTCTGAAAGGGATCAGAATAAGAGGTCCTGGATAGAGTGGGAGGAAAATGTCAGACAAAACCCAAAATAATAAAAAAAGATCATACTGGTCTGATACAGAGTGATGAAATCCTCAAGACTATGGCCCTTAGCCACCCTTTGGGTCTATAATTGAACTCACTCCAGTGGCTTAACTTGCAGCTAAACAATAGGCCTGACTCAACAGTACATAATAACTACAACAAACAATAGGCCAGTATACGATATGAGCAATTACACCAGGTAGGTACATTCCTTAGAACATTCAACAATGGGAGATCAGAGGGCAGCATTTGTACAGAGAGAAAGCTCAGAGGGCAGGAATGGATAGGAAAGAAGGACACAGAAAAAAGGTAACCAGTGGGAGAAAGTGGGAAGACAGCTGTTACACTGTGGGGATTGCAATCAATGTCGTGAAACAAAATGTGTATGAACTGTTGAATGGAAAACAAATTTCCTCTATAAACTGTCACCAAACTCACAATTTAAAAAAGGTGGGAGAGAAGGATTGTACAACATTGACAAGGAGATATATATATATATATATATATATATATATATATATAGCCTTGACATTTAAGAATACAATATAGCCTTGACATTTAAGAATACAAATAGAAACAGGCAACACAACTTTCAGTGTGTAATCCTATTTTGGTAAATGTGTGTGCATGTGCATAATAAGGCATTTTGGGGGATTACACCAGTGTGGGTGATGCCCTTTTCCCAATTCCCATCTGCATCTGCTAAATAAATGGGAGTGTTCATTTACTCCCAAGGAAGGATGATGTTGTTCTTATGTGCCGTGGAGTAGGACCCAACTCATAGCAAACCCTCCTTGGGTTTCCAAGGCAGTATCAGTATGGAAGTAGATTGCCCCATCTTCCTTCTGAGGAGTGGCTGGTGGGTTTAGGCACTATGCTACCAGAGTTGAAAAATCTGTCCAGACAGTGGTATTGTCAGAGCCCCATCAAGTGGTTAGAGGGGAAAATGTCAGCTAGAACAATGCTTTAATTGAAATTCACCCATCCTGATATGGAAAAACCAATCACTAACTTTATATGGAAAGGAAAGAGACCTCAGATAAGCAAAGCACTATTGAAGAAGAAAAACAAAGAAGAAGGTCTCCCATTGCCAGATCTCAAAACCCACTATACAGCCACAGTAGTCAAAACAGCCTGGTATCGGTTTAAAGACAGATACATAGACCAATGGAATAGAATTAAGAACCCAGAAAGAAATCCATTGACCTATAAAAATAGTCAGCTGATCTTTAATAAAGGCCCAAAATCCATTAAATGGGGAAGTGAATGTTTGTTTAATAAATGGTGCTGGCAAAACTGGAGATCCATTTGCAGCAAAATGAAACAAGATCTGTACATTACACCATACACAAAAACGAACTCCAGATGGGGCAAAGACTTAAATGTGAAACCTAAAACTATACAGTTCCTCAAGGAAAATCTAGGGGAAAATTTAAGGGCCCTAATATATGGCATAAATAGACTATCATGCATAATTCAAAATGCACAAACAGCAGAAGACAAACCAGATGATTGGGACCTTCTAAAAATTAAATTTTTATGTGCTTCCAAAGATTTCTCCAAAAGAGTCAAACGAGAACCTATAGATTGGGAAAAAATATTTGGTAATAACATATATGACAAGGGACTTATCTCTAAAATTTATAGGAAAACACCAACACCTAAATAACAAAAAGACAAACAATCCAATTAAAAAATAGGCAGAAGACATGACTAGACACTTCACCAAGGAGGATTTTCAAGCAGCCAACAAACATATGAAGAAATGCTCACGGTAATTAGCTATTAGAGAGATGCAAATCAAAACAACAACGAGGTACCATCTTGCTCCAGCACTAGTAGCAAAGTTCAACAAGACAGAA
>NW_006922205.1:910947-914995 GCF_000298275.1 Orycteropus afer afer
CAAACAAAATACAGGCATATGAGTTAAACATTTACCTCAAGTAGATACACTCCTTGGAGAGAACAATCATGGGAGAAAGAAGGGCTGCTTATGTACAGGGAGACAGCACAGGGGGCAGGAGTGTATGGAGGGATGGACACTGGGAAGAGGTAACTATGGGGAGGAAGTGGGAGGGGAGCTGTTGCTTTGTGGTAAACTGTAGTCAATGACATGAGATAAAGTATATGTGAACTGCTGTATGGAAAGTCAATTTGCTGTGTAAATCTTCACCCAAATTACAAAAAAGAAAAAAGAAAAAAAAAAAAGAAATTCACCCATCCCCTGGCCAACAAGCCTACAATATTTGGGGCATAGCTAGACTTTGTCCTTACCTTTTCAGATGTCAGCACCTTGTATGACCACAGGGTCAGTGGCTTTGAAATCATCTGAAGATTGTGCCCTTTGTGTAGACAAGTTGGCTGAGGTAACAGTAAAAGACCTGCTGGTTGCCGGAGGTGGGAGTTGGAGACAAAGAGAGCATGGCCGGTGCCCCTGTGAGTGATGCCTGGTGAGCTGGTTTGTAAATGCAGATAGCCCCTTCAGGCCTGAGTGGATGCAGGCCCACCCCATCCCAGGACAGAAGTTGTGGGATGGAACTGAACCCATACCAGCCGTGGGGCCAGTGACATTTGAGTTATGGTTGGACATGAAGTACCCAAATAAAATACCCTGAAATTTTGCACTTTTTGTTTTTTTCCTGGAAAAGATATTGCAGTAAATTTTACTTTATTTTATTTGTTTAGCATAGGAGAAGACAATGTCCTATCAGTGAGAGCAAGAGGAACAGGCTTAGAACTCTGCCTCTGAAAGCTAGAGAAGGATTTTTGAGAGCTGTTTTGACTCCCTAGTGCTACTATAACAGAAATGCCATAAATGGATGGCTTTAACAACAGAAATTTATTCTCTTACAGTTTAGGAGACTACAAGTCTGAATTTAGGGTGCCAGCTCTAGGGGCTGGGTGAAGGCTCCTCAACTTTGAGCTTCAGCTTTGCCTCCTGATGCAGGCCCAGCTGTCTCCTAACTCAGACAGCTGAAGGCTGCTGAGGCTGATGAACCCAAGGTCAGCAAGTAAAATGGCACAGTCCCCAGATCAGTAGACAACATGGCAAGCCACTAGCTCAAGTCCAGAAACAATCCCAAGATCAACAGGCAACATAGCAGTCTACTGAGATGATTTGGCCAGATGCAGGATCCTGATGTGGTAAAAGCTAGAGACCTTTCTCAAAACTTCCCCATATATACTAGAAGCAGGCCACACCCCAAAGGCAACTAATTAGCTGCTCACAGTAGATTCCACCATGAGGTGATTACAATCTCATCATGGGGAATAATACATCGAGCTGTCCAGCCACTCAAACCTACAGCAAAGCCAAGTTGACACAGAGCCTTAACTACCATAGGAGTTATGGGATCCTGGTCCAGGGGATCAGACAGAAAGCCTGGGGAATAGAAGGTGGCACTGAAAGCAGAGGAGAGGTAAACCAGAAAGCAATAGCACCTGGAATAGGTCGTGACCCCCCAGGAGAGCCTGGGGGCATTTGAAAGCAGGGGAGTGGCTTGGTATGGCTGGTGTGGGAGCAGCCTGTGGCCAGGAAAGCCAGATGGTGAGAGGAGGACTCAGGCAGGCACTGAGTCACCAATTCAACAGAAATTTATTGAACACAATGAGTACCTGCCATGGCCTAAGAACCCAGGTATAGGAGGGACCAAACGAAGTCCTTGCCTAAAGGATCTTACCTGGCAATGGCAGTAAGGCATATGATAAACTAGCAGAAGATAGTGGGGAGGGTGGGAAGATATTTCAACAACATAGTGCAGTGGGGAGAAAGCGCAGGTGTGTGAGGAAGAGCATCCCAGATTCCAGATACCTCAGGGTCTAAGCAGGCCACAGAGGAAGAAGCTTGGAGAGACCTAGAGCTCTAAGTGCAGAGGGGAGTGGGGAGGCATGAGTCTGTGCATGGGGAGGGGAATGAATGAGAGAGCACATGGATCTCCTTCTCGGGTCTCATGAGGTTACCTTGGCCCACTTCCCAGCCCAGCCCCTCCTTCCCTCAGCAGCATTGTCCTTGGTATATACTTTGTCCCTCTCAGTGAGTTGAGTCCACTAGGTGCTCCCAGTGCTCTCTGGCAGGTTTAGGGCAACAGTGGCCTGGCTCCTCAACTTTGGGCACCAAGGATCACCAAAGAACCCTGTAAGGTAACCCAGGCCCTGGCTGCAGCCAAGAAGTTGGCAGCCAACTAGAGTCTCTCTGAGAAGAATTGTAACTAGGAAATGGGGAAAGATGGAGCTAGTTATCAGGGGAGGAAGGAGCAGAGGATGAGGAAAGACCAGGCCACATGAAGCCAGATTTATAGGAGACAAAAGAGATGTGGGAGGTAGGGGATTAGGAGAAGCATTTTAGAAGGGGGAGATTTCTAAGTAGCATGAAGAAAGGGGTAAGAAGGGTTTTTTCATCAACAACTTTGAGGAGCTTGGTGATCCTTGCAATAAGGACAAAAAATCTCTCTGGGAGCTCCTGGTATGAAGATCACCATTTCCAGCCTAGCAGGCTAAGCTCTTGCCCTCCTATTGGGGTCACCAAATGGTTAGCTCAGCCCTGCTTCTCTTTGCCTCTATACCTCATCAGTGGTTGGTCAAGTAGATCAGGGGGGAAGAGGGACATAAATTACCAGCCACTTCCAGCCCCCTACCTCTCCATACCTAATCAGATGCCAAGAGTTAACATACTCTTTTCTCAGCCCACTTTGTCCATTCCCTAAGTTCTTGTCAGAGCTCACTGACTGAAGTCACCTATAGTCCCATACTCACCTCTCAGGTTCTTCTCTCCAACACACAATGTGCACAGTCTACCCCTGCCTATATATATATATATATATATATATATATATATTTAACTCCCTAAACTCCCTATTGTCTACAGCCAGCAGTCTTGTCATTCAGTGGTCAGGTGCTCAAACCCAACAGCTGTTCTGTGGAAGAAAGATGTTGCAGTCTGTACACATAAATATTACAGCCTTGGAAACCCAATGGGGCAGTTCTACTCTGTCCCATAGGTTCCCTATGAGTCAGAATGAACTTGACAGCAGTGAGTTTGGGTTTTTTCTAATTGCCTACAGCATAAATCATGATTCACTTACAAGATAAAATAAGCAGTGATTAAAAGTATTTTGAAAGATTTTTCATTGTTTTCTGAATCTACCTAATCAGATGCCAATTATACAATGTATAATTGTATTTTTAGTCAAAATTTAATCCTCTTATTCTTATAATGAAATGTACAAAGACTTGGAGTAAGAAAACCAAACTAGAAGAACACCTTCAGCATTTCTCAAGCTGAAATAACTGAAGAAAAATTCAAGCCTCAAGTTGCAAAATTGAAGGATTCTGTGGAGAAAATATTGAATGATACAGAAAGCACCAAAAGAAAATGGAAGAAACACACAGAGCCACTGTACCAAAAAGAATTGGTTGATGTTCAACCCATTCAGGAGGTAGAATATGATCAATAACTGATGGTATTGAAGGAAGAAGTCCAAGCTGCACTGAAGGATTGACAAAAAACAAGTCTCCAGGAATTGACAGAATTGAGATGTTTCAACAAACAGATGTGATGCTGGAAGAGCTCATTCATCTATGCCAAGAATTTGGAAGACAGTTATCTGGCCAATTAACTGAGAGGGTGCCATATTTGGGCCCATTCCAAAGAATGTTTGGAATTACAATGGAATGTGGAAATTATAAAACAATATCATTTCTATCACACACGACTAAAGTTTTGCTGAATATAATTTAAAAACAGTTGCAGCAATACATAGCCCAGGAACTGCCAGAAATTCAAGCCATATTCAGAAAAGGACTTGGAACAAGGGATATCATTTTTTTTTTTTTTTTTTTTAGGATTTGGGTGAAGATCTACAGAGTAAATTCACTTTTCATACAGCAGTTCACATATACTTTGTCTCATGACATTGACCAAAATTTACAATGCAGCAGCTCCCCTCCCACTT
>NW_006922205.1:915530-928956 GCF_000298275.1 Orycteropus afer afer
TTGATGTCCCCTGCGACTATGGTCCCAAGCCCGCAGGATCAACTACTCGGTCCCTCTGGGTAGCTGGCTGTGACCAAGTAATGACCATAACCTTGCCTGGGATATCATTGTTGATGTCAGATGGATATTGGCTGACAGCAGAAAATACCAGAAAGTTGTTTCCAAAAATTCACTGCCAACAAGTTGATTCTGATTCATAACAACCCCATAGGACAAAGTAGAAATGGCCCACAGGGTTTCCAATGCTGTAAATCTTTGTGGAAGCAGACTGCCTCATCTTTCTCTTGCAGAGTGGCTGATGGGTTTTAACCACTGACCTTTCGGTTAGCAATCCAATGCTTTAACCACAGCACCACCAGAGCTCCTTGAAATATGTTTACCTGTATTTTATTGACTATGCAAAGGCATTCATCTGTGTTGGATCATAACAAATTATGGATAACATTGAGAAGAATGTTCCATACACTAGAATTCCAGAACACTAAATTCTGCTCATGTGGAACATGTACATAGACCAAGAGGCAGTCATTTGAATAGAGCAAGGGGATACTGTATGTTTAAAATCAGGAAAGGTGCGCATTAGGGTTGTATCTTCTCACCATAGTTATTCAAACTGTATACTGAGCAAATAATCCAAGAAGCTGGGCTGTATATGAAGAAGAACACAGGAACAGGATTGGAAGAAGACTCATTAACAATCTGCAATACACATATGACACAACCTCACTTGCTGAACATGAAGAGGACTTGAAGTACTTAACTAATGGAAATCAAAGATTATACCTCAAAATAAAACAAAAATGCTCATAATGTGACCAATAACCAACATTATTATAAACAGAGAAAAGACTGAAGTTGTCAAAGATTTCATTTTACTTGGATCCATAATCAATGTTCATGGAAGCAGCAGTCAAGAAATCAAATTACATACTGCATTGGGCAAATCTGCTGCAAAAGACCTCTTTAAAGTGTTAAAAAGCAAAAATGTCACTTTGAGAACTATGGTGCACCTGACCCAAGCCATGGTATTTTCACTAGCCTCATATGCATTTGAAAGCTGGACAATGAATAAGGAAGACCGAAGAAGAATTGACATATTTTAATTATGGTTTTGGTGAAGAATAGTCAATGTACTATGGACTGGCAGAAGAACAAACAAATCTGTCTTGCAAAAAGTACAGCCATAATGCCCCTTGGAAGCAAAATGGTGAGACTTCATCACACAAACTTTAGCATGTTATGAGAAGAGACCAGTCCCTGGGGACTACTTTATGTTTGGTAAAGTAGAGGGTCAACAAAAAAGAAGAAGATCCTCAATGAGATGGATTGACACATTGGCTGCAACAATGGGCTTAGCAACATAGCAACACAGTTGTGAGGTGGCACAGGATCAGGCAGTGTTTTTGAGACCTCTTCCTGCATTCCTTATGGTAATGGCCAACCCTCTTCTGCAACAAGGGAACATGAGAAAGAAATACAGGAAGCTAGCAGAAGTTAAGATAACAAATAGATATAATTGGTAAAAAAAAAAAAAAAAAGTTTGGTAAAAAGTGGTTAAAGCTACTTCACATCAGGTGTACAAGGGAGATGTGCAAAATTTTTGTCTGACAGTAAACTTTTGACATCACAAGCCTAAAAACACACTCCCTGGCTGCCATCACAACTGCACCCTTACTGTATCCCACGGCTGCTAATTTTTTTGTGTGTGTGTGTGTGTGTGTGTGTGATTTGGGTGAAAATTTACAGCGCAAATACACTTTCCATACAGCAGTTCACATACATTTGTCTCATGACATTGACCACAATTTAGCACAATGCAACATCTCTCCTCCCACTTCCTCCCGATAGTTACCTCGTCCCTGTGTCCATCTCTTCATGCACTCCTACCCCCAGAGCTGTCTCCCTGTGCCTGGGCAGCCCTTCTTTCTCTCATGCTTATTCTCTCCAAGGAGTGTGTCTACCTCAGGTAAAGGCTCAACTGATATGCCTGTCTGTTGTTTGGCTGGAAGCCACAGGTGTGCGTTCAATTCCAGATTTGAAGGGCAGCTAGGGGCCATAGTCTCAGTGGTTCCACCAGGCTCCCTTGGGCCAGCAAACCTGTTTCCCACTTTTTTTTTTTTCCCAAGTGATTTTGAGTTTTGTACCGCATTGTTCTCCCTGTCTATCCAGGATCTCCTACAGAGATCCTCTTCCAAGTGGTTGACAGTAGTAGCTGAGCACCATCTATTTCTTCTGGTCTCATAGTCATATAGGCTGCAGAATGGATGGTGTACCAGTCGTTGGGACTAGTTGTTTCCATGAATTTTTGCTTTTCTTCATTCTTCTTGGCTCTGGAAGAGGAGAGACCCATCATTGCATCTAGATGGCAGCTTGCAAGCATTTAAGTTCTCAGTTGCTACTCACCACAGTAGGAGGTGGAACAATGTTTTGTGTAGTATGTTATGCCAATGGAGCTTGATGTCCTCTGTGACTATGGTCCCGAGCCCACAGGTTCAACTGCTTGGTCCCTCTGGGTAGCTGGCTGTGACCAAGCAGAACCTTGCCTCTTGTCAGCCCCATTTACACCTGGGAATTCAGATAATACACATAAAGTTATTGGACCACTGTCTGTCAACCCTATACATGTTCTTGGGTGCACTCTCCACTTCATATACATACCTAATATTTCAGCCTGTCCACCCATATACCCGTGTTTGCCTTCACTGACCACGCCATACTATATGCACAAAAGGGTTCATCTTTGTTGTCTGTACTTCCCACGTACCTCTCTATGTCTTTCTCTTCCTCAATGCCACTATATTGATCACTCACATTTGGTACATTGCCCTTCTCTTCAGAGATAAATCAAAACTTATCTCTATCTATCTAACAGTATTCCCTCCCCTCCCCTCCCACCCCTGGTAACCAACAAAGAAATCGTCTTCCATAGATAAACGTTTCCTCGACTATTACAATAACGGACTAATACCATATTTGTCCTTTTGTGATTGACTTATTCCACTCAGCATAATGTCCTCCAAGTTCATCCACGTTATGCAGTGTTTTGCAGATTCCACATTATTCTTTAGGGTTGCATAGTATTCCATTGTGTGTATGTACCATAGTTTGCCTATCCATTCCTCAGTTGATGGACACCTAGGTTGTTTCCATCTTTTGGCTATTGTAAATAGTGCTGCGATGAACATGGGTGTGCATACATCTGTTCTTGTCATGGACCTCACTTCTTTAGGGTATATACCTAGTAATGGAACAGCTGGGTCAAATGGTATTTCTAGTTCCAGCTTTTGAAGGAATCGCCATACTGCTTTCCACAATGGTTGAATCATTTTACAGTCCCACCAGCAGTGTATGAGAGTCCCAATCTCTCCACATCCTCATCAGCATTTGTTATTTTCTGTCTCACTGAACTTTGTTACTAGTGCTAATTAGTTCTTAATGCAAATATTTTCCTCATAACCATATGCATAAACATGATTTCTTTATTTTGAATTGTAAGAAAATAGAAGCGACTTGTCTTCAGGGAACTCAATCTGGAGCACAGTCCTTCAGGTTCCTTGTTGCATGCCTACAATAAACACACTTCACTCTACTCACTTTAGTGTTCTCCCTATTGTCTTAGGAACCACATTGGGTGAGACCCTCTGGCAGAAATTAGACAAATTCTTTGACAACCATGAAGGGACCCCAATTGACACCCCATTCCAGGGACTGAGATGCCAGTGGGAGGGAACGACTTCATTTCTTGGTACCTCCTGGACCCTTTGTCCAACGAGGGATATCCTTGGCCCTAGTGGCTAGCAAGGCCCCAAACCTAATGGTGGTAGACTGTGAGACAAGGCAAATGGTGCCAGGAATTCCCCAGGATGAGGGAGGGAAGCTGCCTAGTTAGTACAGTTTAAATCCTATGTCCTTGGCAGACCAGTGACACCCAAGACCTGATACTGCACAGCTAGTTTGCTAAAGTAGGTGGCTGTACATGTTGGTACCATGGGTAATGGTCAAAGTACTTTAGGTTATACACCTCTAGAGTGTATTTTAAAGAATTGGTCTTAGTTTGGGTATGAGCCGATGAAGAAATTTAAATGAATTTTTTCTGCAAATATACTTGGCTACAGTATTAATTGGGGGTGGCATGAAGTGGCCTGAATACAGGTCTTTAAGTGATACTACCATATATAATGCAGTTATATTTGCATTGTACTATGGAGGGAGAGTGGGATGAAAAGATGTATTTTGAAGCCTTTGTGTCCTTATGGCAAAATGAAAACCTTCAAAAGCAAGTAAGATTATAGTCCAGTACACTGGTGGGTTAGTGCCAGAGAGACTACCTATTCTTCCTCATACAGAGGATGAGGAAATCCTTCCTGTGTTTAACTTTACTTTACCCTTGGGGTTGAATTCCCTCCTCTCTATAGGGTGCAACCAGATGTCCACTCCTGTTGTAAGTCCCTCTGCCCTTTCTGTGAATTCTCCAGCATCAGCGTCTTTGGTTATATCCCAAACACCAAAGTTGGCTACCTGGTGGGAGCCTCTACTGTACTCCAGGTGTCAGCTCCAGAAAGCTATTCACACTTGTATCACTGCCCATTTGTCCAGACAACAACTTCCTCTTCAGGGCTACACCTAACAAAGATGGCATAAAAAGGCACAATCTGGTTTGGGTCCACTCCCCTTTCTCCATCTGTGTTAGGCTAGGTTCTCTAGAGAAGCAAAACCAGTAAAACTTATCTATATATAGAGAGGGAAATTTATCTTAGGAAAATGGCTCACACACTTATAGATGCTGGCAAGTCCCAACCTCCTGGATCAAATGTCAAGCTGGAGGCTTTTCCTGATTCAGGTAGCTTCAGGGGCTGACAAGCTCAAAGTTGGCAGGCAGTATACTAGCTGTTGACTCCAACAGATGACAAATCGAGATCACCAGGCTGAATGGTGGATTGTTCACTCATGGACAGTTGTAGGCAGCCCAACAGGATCTAGATCCACCAAAGAATCTGTCTTTTTCCCAGGATGTCCACTGGAAGCAGGGCACACCCCTAGGGAAACTCCCTTTCAACGACTGGCTGCTCAAAACATATACATCCGATCTCATCATGAGAATAATCATATCACAACTGCTTAAACTACCCAGACTCGCAGAGCATAGGGTAGTAGGTACGGGAAGCAAACATTTTTTGAGTGGGTCACTAGGGGTAATAGTGAGTAGTATCACTCTGGTTTCCACCCCTTGGTTCCTGAACCCCTGAATCTTAGCTATTGTAGAAACAGCACTATATATTGGTGTGAAACACTGGTTTAGAGCATATAAAGCCTCCTGGAGAACACTGCCCCAACCCTTCAAGGTATTGCCACCTAGCTGGCAAGGTAATTGTGTTTTCAGTAGGCCATTCCATCGTTTTATCAAGCCAGCTGCTTCAGGTTGATGGGGAACATGGTAAGACCAGTGAATTCCATGAGCATAGGCCCATTGCCACACTTCATTTGCTGTGAAGTGAGTTCCTTGATCCAAAGCAATGCTGTGTAGGATACCATGATGGTGCATAAGGCATTCTGTAAGTCCACGGATGATAGTTTTGCCAGAAGCATTGTGTGTAGAGAAGGCAAATCAATATCCAGAATAAGTATCTATTCCAGTAAGAACAAAACACTGTCCTTTCCATGATGGAAGTGGTCCAATGTAATCAACTTGCCACCAGGTTGCTGGCTGATCACCCTGAGGAATGGTTCCATACTGTGGACTCAGGGCTGGTCTCTGCTGCTGGCAGACTGGGCACTCAGCAGTGGTGGTAGCCAAATCAGTCTTGGTAAGTGGAAGTCCATGTTGCTGAACCCATGCATAACTACCATCCCTGCCACCATGGCCACTTTTGCTCATGAGCCCACTATCTAGTAATTCCGAAAAGTCTGATTATTTCCTTCTCCCCAGTGAACAGTCACTCTTGTAAAAGGCCTCAGATCCATTTGGGGAAGGCTGGGAGAAAGACTGAGAGTATAAATTTTTGGCAATGTAGTGGGGTCCTTCCTCAAGAGGACTCAGTGTCCTCTTCATTCCCAAGTCTGGGAACTGACTGAGGGGCTGTGACTCTGTATTCTGGAGATTCAATCTAGACTGCTGTTCATATGACCTAGAATTCTTCTGTTTATACAGATCAAGTAAATATTTAGTTGGTTTTCCATGTATTTCACTCCTAAGAACATCATGCGTAAGTAGCCAATGTCATAATTCCATGTGAATCAGAGTATTCTGATTAGTGTTTTGACTCTGCCATCTATTATGGTAACCACACCCACCTTGTCTTTATATATATAAGCTTTACTGGTTTTGCTTCTCTAGAGAACCCAGCCTAACACAGTTGGTACCAGAAGTGGTTATAGAGAGACAAAATCATAAGGATGGGTTTCCTAAATTGGTTCTCACCGATTCTGTTTTGGTTCTGCAATTTGATTAATCATAAAGGCACTAGTGACTCTGCCTCCATTAGTAAAGAGGGCCCTGCTAATCCATGGCATGAGGTGGCAACATTAATATGCAAAGTAGCCACCAATAGATCAAGTATTTTTGAGAAGTAAGGCTCTGGGTGATTGAATGTTTGATACTTTTCTGCAATTAGGTCAGCATGAGGAGTATATGGAAGCTGGTTGGTTGGTCCTACTTACACTAGACAAAGTGGTGAAAGAGCAAGATGAGTTCCGGGCTGCTCAGTCACAGCTCAAGCACTGCATAAAAGACCTCAGTGTTTCCAGTTGTGCCCTGAAAGAAAGCCTTATTTCTTCTAGTACCAGAGCTGATATTGCCAAAAACCAAACCCAGAGTCTTTTGTAAGGGTGGTTGAATTACAACTCCAATTAAATTACTAACCCAGAATGGTGTCTGAAGTTAAAGTGAGGACACTGGGAAAAAATGGGATCCTGAAACCTGGAATGGAGACATACGAGCAGATAGTCAGCAAGATGAGGATATGGAGCCTGTAAATTCTGTTGAATCCCTCCTATCTGAAGTGATTACTATAAAACCAACATCCCTTCCACCTCCGTTTGTTGGGATTTACCCAACTGTTCCTGCTGTGTCATTGCCTGAGGTAGATGCCATGGAAGACATTGGTGAATGCTCTCAGAAACTGCATCTGCCCTGATGAGCCCATAATTAAACTTAAGTTGGGGGAGAGCTTACTGACTTTTTTTGGTACAGGAGCTACTTATTCTCTTTTAAGCAATTTAAAGGGATCTTGGTCTAAGCCAGAATGCAAGTCATTGGGGGTAACTGGAAGCATGTAGAAAAGAAGTTTATTCAGCTAATGAGCTGCACCCTAAGGGACAAATAGCTGGAACATAGCTTTATGTACATGCCAGAATGTCCAGTCCCTTTACTAGGATGAGATTTCCTAGCCAAATTAAGTGCCCAAATTATATTTTATTGGAACAAAGTGATTCTATGGGTACCCCTGGAATGAGGATGGAGTGTACAGGCTGCCTTGCTAGTATCAGTCCCAACACATCTGACAACTATCCCAGACCACATTAACCAGGAAGCAGTCCCCTAGGTCTGTGTGGAAGAAAAGTCAGGGATAGCCAAATATGTAGAATCAGTAGAAATGCAGCTTCTACCTGACATTTAATCTGCTCCAAGTAACACAGTACCCTTTGGGATTGGAGGCCAGGAAAGAACTACAGCCCATTGTTGATCAGTTCCTAGAACACAGACTGATTGGAACTTACTGGTCTCTGTTTAACACCCCTATGTTGCCAGTCTGAAAGCCCAAGACAAGGGCATATCAGTTTGTCCAGGACCACTGATCTGTTAACCTAGTGATGCAAAGCATTCGTTCTGTATTGCCAAACCCACACACCTTGCAGTCCCACCTGACTGCACTTATTTCACCATGTTTGATTTAAAAGATGCCTATACCCCTATAAGAGAAGAGCCAAGTGGGACCATAGTCACAGGGGACATCAAACTCAATTGGCATAACATACTACACAAAACATTGTTCCACCTCCTACTTTGGCAAGTAGCAACTCGGATCTTAAAAGCTTGCAAGCAGCCATCTAGATGCAACGATGGGTCTCTCCTCGTCCAGAGCAAAGAAGAATGAAGAAAACCAAAGATTCATGGAAATAATTCATCCTAGTGACTGGTACACCATGTGATCCACAGCCTGTAAGACTATGAGACTAGAAGAACTGGATGGTGCCTGGCTACCACTGTCAACCACTTGGAAGGGGATCTATGTAGGAGATCCTGGAGGGAGAGGGAAAATAATGTGGAACAAAACTCAAAATCATTTGGAAAAAAAAAAAAAGGTGACCAGGTTTACTGGTCTGATAGAGTGGCAGAGCCTGGTGGAACCATTGAGACTATGGCCCCTAGCTGCCCTTCAGGTCTGGAATTGAACCCACAATTGTGGCTTCCAGCCATACAAAAGACAGGCATATGAGTTGAACATTTACCGGAGGTAGATACACTCCTTGGAGAGAACAATCATGGAAGAAAGAAGGGCTGTTTATACACAGGGAGACAGCTCAGGGGGCAGGAGTGCATGGAGGGATGGATACAGGGAAGAGGTGACTATTGGGAGGAAGTGGGAGGGGAGCTGTTGCATTAGGGTAAATTGTAGTCAATGTCATGAGACAACATGTATGTGAACTGCTGTATGGAAAGTGAATTTGCTCTGTAAACTTTCACCCAAATAACAATTGATAAAAAAAGAAAGAGAGAGAGAGAGAAAGAGCCAAGAAATATTTGCTTTGGAGTGGGAATTTCCAGACACAGGGGTAAAAGAGCAATTCTGCTGCACAGCTTCCTAAGGGTTTAAAAGTTCCTCTACAATTTTTTGGGCAGACCTGTGAAGTTTGCAGTTTGCCAGTGATGTATTGCTCGAATATGTTGACGACTTGCTGCTAGCCAGCAGATCACTCAAGGATTCAGGCCAAAATATTGTCAAGACCCTAAATTTCTTGCATCAGGCTGAACATCAGCTCGCTAAAGCCAAAGCCCAGATCACTCAATCCAAAGTAGAGTATCTGAGGTTTGTAGTCTCCCAGTGACATAGGGATCTGGTTATAGATGGAAACAAAGCCATCTGCCACATTGCTATCCCTCAGACCAAGAGGAAGTTAAGAGGCTTCCTAGGCATGGCTGGATTCTGTTAAATTTGGATTCCCAATTTCAGTCAAGCCCTTGTATGAAGTCCTCCACGGAAAGGACTCTGACCCTTTAGAGTGGACTTTTGAGTGTAACTGAGCCTTCCTTAACCTAAATCAGAGTCTCATGGCAGCCTATGCACTGGGCCTCCCTGATTTAACTAAAAAGCTTGAACTTTTTGTTCACAAGAGGCAGGATCTGGTCTTAGGGCTCCTCACTCAACAATTAGGACCCTGGAAGCAGCCGTCACCTATTTCTCAAAAGGCATTATGGGTGAGGGGTGGCCCCCTTGTCTCTGAGCAGCGGCTGTTACAAATCTCCTTTTTGAAGAAGTGAAGAAGTTTATGCTAGGACAACCCATCATTGTCTTCACCCCTCAGTCTGTCTTCACAATCCTTGAACAAAAAGGAGGACCATGGGAAGAATGGCCAAATGTCAGGCCTCTCTGCTGGACAATCCCCAGGTGACAGTGAAAGCCACCTCCAATATTAACCCAGCAACTCTGCTACCCTCCTCCTTAGAAGAAAAACAACTCAAACACAATTGTGTTCAAACTATAGAAGAAACCTATTTCAGCAGGATATACCTGAAAGATCAGCCATTGGATGACTCCAACAATGAGTACTTTATTGATGGAAGAAGTTTTGTTGAAAGTGGACAACTAAAAGCTGGATATACTGTGACGGCACACAGTTAATGGTGGGAGCTCAATGAATGTCTCCCAACACATCATCCCAGAAAGGTGAGCAGTTTGCCCTCATAAGAGCTCTGTGTTTAGCCACTGGTCATCAGTCAAATATCTGTATGGATCAAAATATGCCTATGAATTTGTCCATGTCTATGGGGTTATTTAGAAAGAGATGGGACTGCTTCCTCAGAAAGGAAGCTTATTAAACCTGAGGCTGCCACTAAATAATTGTTAACAACTGTCATTCTACTGAGAGAAATTGCCATTATACACTGTAAAGGACATCAGCAGGGTGATTCCAAATCACCCAAGGCAATCAGGGAGTAAATGCTATGGACAAGAAAGCCACTTGAGAAACTCCAGATCTCTTGCTGTGGGAGTACGCAAATTTTTTATGCTTTCATAGTCGTCTCCTGATAGAAGGAGCACTGATACCTGGATTTCATCGCCCTCACTGAACTCCCCATTAGGAAGACACAAATTTAAGAAGAGTAGAAGAATGGGGAGCAATGGGTGACCAAAATGGATGGAAAGTGACACCAAACAGACAAATTCTGGTCCCACAAAGCTTTCTGTATCCTGTACTGTAATGGGGGCATGATTCTACACACTTTGGGAAAGAAGGAATATTTGAATGGATCTCAAAGCATTGGTAGCCATTAGTTTGCGAAAAACTATATCCCAAGTGATCAAAAACTGTGCCATCTGTACACCAATAATTCCAAGAACTCAGTTCTTCCTGACCTGGGGTCCAAACACAGGGTATCACCCCAAAGTAAGACTGACACATGAACTTTACAGACATGCTTTGAATAGTTGGGGCCTGTAAGTACCTTCTTGCATTTTTGGACACATTCACTAATTGGACTGAATCCCTCCCCTGCAGAACTGAGAAGGCAAAGAAAGTGTTAAAGTGGTTATTAAATGATATTTTTCTGAGATTTGGACTACCAAGCTCTATTGGGAATGATAATGGGCCTCATTTTATTGCAGCAGTCAGTCAGAAAGTAGCAGAAACCTTAAATATCAAGTGTAAGCTACATGGTGCTTGGACACCTTAGTCAAGTGGAAAGGTAAAATGAATGAATCAGATCCTGAAAAGACAAATTACTAAATTATGTTAGGAAAGTCATCTTACATGGACTTTTTTATGTATGACCCTGTTAATAGTTAGGGTTGTGCCTAGAAGCAGACCCAAATTGAGTCCCTCTGAGTTAGTTTATAGGGGCTCTGGTAGCATAGTGCCTAAGGCACTTGACTGCTAACCAGAAGGCTGATGGTTCAAACCCAGCAGCCAGTAGACAGAAGGAAGATGGGGCAATCTAGTTCTGTAGTGATACTGCCTAGGAAACCCAAGGAGGGGTTGCTATGGGTTGGGTCCGACTCAATGGCACATAACAACAACAACAACAACAACGAGTTAGTTTATGGGAGATCCTTTCTAAGAAACTCTGAGCTAACTAATGGCAGCCAATTACATGTAACTGGTGATTTACATATAAAAAGATACTTACTGTCTCCCTGTGCCACCCTTTCTTCTCTTCACAGCTATGCTCTTCTAGGCAGGACCATCCATCTGGGAGCCTGCTGCACCTTTTCCAGCCTGGTGACCAAGTGCTACTTAAGAGTTGGAAAGGAGACTTTCTGTAGCCAAAGTGGGAAGGACCTTACTCTGTTCTCTTCAGCACCCACACAGCTGCCAAGTTTGAAAGAGTCAAGGCATGGAGTCATCACTCTTGAGTGAAGGCAGCACCCCCTAACTACCAAGAGCCCAGTGCTCCAGCAATAGAAGACAAATGGGACTGTGAACTCGTAAAAGACTTGAAATTACTGTTTAAGAAACTTACTAGTAATTTCTGATTGCATAACTGCTTCTTATTCCCCTTAAGGAGCTCTGGTGGCGTTTGACAGCTAACCAGAAGGTTGGCAGTTCAGCCACTCCATGGAAGGAAAATTGAGCAATCTACTTCTGTAAAGATTTACCATCTTGGAAACCCAAAGGGAGTCGCTATGAGTCAGAATTGACTTGATGGCATTGAGTTTGGTTTTTTTTTTTTTGGGGGGGGGGTTTCTTCTCTTATGCTTTATAGCATTTTATAGGTCAGGATTGTTTTAAAATGAAGATTTTTATGTTAATCCTCATTTTAGTTTTGTGCCCCCTAATAGCCATAACTACAGTTGAAACACCAGAAAGTTAGAATGAAAAATCTGTGCCTTAAAATTAGATCCAAAGCTAGAGGAGAACAGCTTAAAAACTGTTGAATTTTGCATACCTTGGCATCTCCCATTTCCCTTGACCATCTCTGAGATATGCCACACCCCCACCCTAACAGATATGTAATTCACAAGATTTAGAGGTCTCCATCCAGTTTGATAAAAGCCTTCCACATTTTGACACTAAGAATGTTTTCTAGTGGACAAACATAGCTAACAATCTTTCCATTAGCCCCTAGAACACCGCCGAAGCCTGGAATGACTATACAAGTTTCCAAAGTATCCTTAGCCAAATCAGGAGTAACACCATAACCTCAGCATTTACCCTGGATGGAAAACAAACAAACAAACAAACAAAACCCACATCTTTGAGGATCGTGATTCAATACCTCAAAATTACAAAATGCTAATTTCCTGGGGACATTGTTTATACACTGCCTGGCTATTTTTATTCTGTGTGGGTATAATACCACTAAAACCCCGAAATGTCTTCACCCAGAAACCCAATGAGATAATTGTACCATAGGAATCATCTCCTTTCCAGTGGCCATAACTCATCCCTACAATCTCACCAGACTAATGGCTTCCTGTAACCCTAGCTCGACCACTTATAAAAGATCAATATAAGGACTGGATAAAGATTGGGATTTAACAGGCACAGGCTTGTACCCTATTATGGAAACTGGTATGGGATGGTTCATACTTAGGACACTAACCACTGTCCCTCAGCCTTACAAGATGTTGTTGTTGCTATTGTTGTTAGATGCTGTCGAGTTGTCTCTGACTCATAGTGACCCTTTTTACAGCAGAATGAAACACTGCCTGGTCCTGTGCCAGCTCCATAATTCTTGCTGTATCTGAGCCCATCATTGTAGCCATGGTGTCAATCCAACTTGTTGAGGGCCTTTCCCTTTTTTGTTGACCCTCCACTTTACCAAGCATAATATCCTTCTCCAGGGAATTGTTCCTTCTGACAACATGAGCAAAGTAGGTGAGATGAAGTCTGGCCACTCTCTCTTCCAAGGGGCTTTCTGGCTGCACTTCTTCCAGGACAGATTTGTTAGTTCTTTTAGCAGTCCATGGTACTTTCAGCATTCTTCACCAACATCACAACTCAAAAGCATCAACTCTTCTTCATTGTCCAGCTCTCAAATGCATATAAGGCCATCGAAAATACCATGGTTTGTGTCAGGCACACCCGAGTCTTCAAGGAGATATCTTTGCTCCTCAGCATTTGAAAGATGTCTTTTGCAGCAGATCTGCCCAGTGGCATACATCATCTAATACCTTTATTATTATTATTATTATTATTATTATTATTGTGATTTAGGTGAAGATTTACAGAGAAAATTCACTTTCCATAAAGCAGTTCACATATACTT
>NW_006922205.1:947959-967886 GCF_000298275.1 Orycteropus afer afer
ATTGGATCAGCCGGATCATATGGCCCAAGTGGCAGAGCAGCCTGCACGGCAGCTGAACCTGTTGCAGGGCCTTCTGTTGTTCTGTACCCCACTCAAAACTAGCTGCTTTGCAAGGCACTTGATAAACAGGTCGAAGCAACACACCCAAATGATGGATAAGTTGCCTCCAAAATCCAAAGAGACCCACCAGACATTGTGCCTCCTTTTTAGTTGTGGGGGAATCCAGATACAATAACTTACCCTTCACTTTAGTGGGAATATCTCGACATGCCCCACACCATTGGACCTCTAGAAATTTCACTGAGGTGGAAGGTGCTTGAATTTTTGTTGGGTTAATTTCCCAACCTCTAGCACACATATGTCTCACCAATAAGTCTAGGGTCATCAATACTTCTTCTTTACTAGGTCCAATCAGCATAATGTCATCAATATAATGGACCAGTGTGATGTCTTGTGGAAGGGAAAGGTGATCAAGATCCCTACAGACTACATTATGACATAGTGCTGGGGAGTTGATATACCCGAGGAAGGACTGAGAAGGTATACTGTTGGCCTTGCCAGATGAAAACAAACTGCTTCTGATGGTCCTTTGAAATTGGTATTGAGAAAAAAGCATTGGCCAGATCACTAGCTGCATACCAAGTACCAGGAGATATATTAATTTGCTCAAGCAATGAAACCACATCAGGAACAGCAGCTGCAATTGGACTCACCACCTGATTAAGTTTACGATAATCTACTGTCATTCTCCAAAGATCCATCTGTTTTTTGCACAGGCCAAATAGGTGAATTAAATTGGGATGTGGTGGGAATCAGCACCCCTGCATCCCTCAAGTCCTTGATGGTGGCAGTAATCTCTGCAACCCCTCCAGGGATGTGGTACTGCTTTTGGTTTACTATTTTTGTATGTAGAGGCAGTTCTACTGGCTTTCACTTGGCTTTTCCTACCATAACAGCCCTTGCTCCACATGTCAGAGAGCCAATGTGGGAATTCTGCCAATTGCTGAGTATATCTATTCCAATTATGCATTCTGGCACTGGGGAAATCACTACAGGATGGGCTCGGGGACCCACTGGACCCACTGTGAGATGCACCTTGGCTAAGACTCCATCAATAACTTGACCTCCATATGCCCCCACTCTGACTGGTGGGCCACAGTGACGCTTTGGGTCTCCTGGAATTAGTGTCAATTCAGAGCCAGTGTCCAGTAATCCCCGAAAAGTCTGATTATTTCCTTTTCCCCAATGAACAGTCACTCTCATAAAAGGCCTCAGATCCCTTTGGGGAAGGCTAGGAGAAAGACTGACATTATAGATTTTTGGCAATGTAGTGGGGCCTTTCCTCAAAGGGACCTTGTCTCCCCTTCATTCAAGGGGTTGTGGGTCTGTAAACTGACTCAAGTCTGGGAATTGATTGAGAGGTCTTGACTCTGTATTCTGGTGATTCAATCTAGGTTGCTGTTCACGTGACCTCAAATTCTTCTGTCTGTATAGATCAAGTAAATATTTAGTAGGTTTGCCATGTATTTCACTACGAGGAATACCGTGAGCAAGTAGCCAATGCCATGATTCCACACAAATCAGACTATTCTGATCAGTGTTCCGACTCTGCTGTCCATTATGGTAACCACGCCCACCTTGCCTTTGTCAATTAACTACTGCCACTTGGCCTCTACTACCATAGGGTCCAGTCAGCCCCATTGTATGTAAGTAGCTTAGTTCAATTAGGGCAGTTCCCACTGTCAAATCAGGTTTACATAAAATCACAATGACAGCAATCTTCAAGGATGGTGGAGCTCCCTTCACAAATTTATTCCTCACGGTACTGGTGAAAGGTGTGTCTTCTGGACTCTCCACTTCTGGCTCTAGAGGTCTAATCTGATAAATCCATTCTAACAGGCCAATTTCCCTAAGCCTCTGGATACCTTCTTCTACAAGCAAGTCTGGTACTTCAACTCGACTTAAGTAGGCCACCACATAATCCATGCCTCAGTAATCCAACCAAATAAACTATTAGATCCTTTCCTAACCTCTCGAGCTGAGACATTGAATGAAGAATCCATACTTAGTGGACCTAAATCAATAAACTCAGACTGATCCTATCTTAAATTCCTTGCACCATTATCTCACACCTTCATTAGCCATTCCCATACATATTCTCCAGGTTTCTGTCTGTACATGTTGGCAAAATCAAGTAGGTCTTTTCGAGTATCGTGTATCACCTCCTCAGTCACACTTTCTATTTCACCTTTTGGGGCTCGCTTAGACTTGACCTTTGTTATGGGCCTAGCTGCCAGAATAGGTGCTTGATTCAGTTCCTGAGAGCATTCAGGAATGTTTTTCATGGCCTCTGCCTCACACAATAACCCTGCAGGACCAGTTTGGCTAGTGCCCTCAAACTGAGGGGGAGGGGATAATGGCTTTACAGTAATCCATTCAGATGGGAGGGATTCAACAGAATTTACAGGCTCCATATCCTGATCTTCCTGATCATCTGTCCATATGTCCCCATTCCAGGTTACAGGATCCCATTTTTTTCCAATCAATGCCCTCACTTTAACGGCAGACACCATTCTGGGTTGGCAATTGAGCTGGCATTGTAAATCAGGCACTCTTACAATAAGACTCTGGATTTGGGTTTCAGCTGTCAGCCCTGGTAGTAGAAGCTATAAGGCTTTCTTTCAGAGCACAGCTGGAAGCACTGAGGTCATTCATGAGGCATTTAAGCTGAGACTCAGCAGCTTTGAGCCCATCTCGCTCTTTCACCAATTTATCCAGTGTAAGTAGGACCAACCAACCAGCTTCCCTATACTCCTCATTCTGACAAAGTTGCAGAAAAGTATCAAATATCTGATCACCCAGAGCGTCACTTCTCACAAGTACTTGATCTATTGCTGGTGCTATTTCACGTATTAATTTTGCCACCTCACGCCACAGATTAGTACAGTTCTCTTTACTAGCAGACGCAGAGTCGCTAGTGTCATCAAAATTAATCAAACTGAAGAACCAATCTAGGAAGCCCATCCTTATGATTTTGTCTCTCTAGAACCACTCTTGGTACCAAATGTGTTAGATTGGGTTCTCTAGAGAAACACAAAAACCAGCAAAGCATACATAGAGATAGAGAGAGAAAAAAAATTATCTTAGGAAAATGGCTCACAAATGTATAGAAGCCGGCAAGTCCAAAGTCCCTGGAGGAAACGTCAGGCTGGCGGCAGCCTTAGCTTCCACAAGTGCAGGGGGCCGAGAAATTCAAGGCTGGCAGGCAGTACACTGGTTGTTGACTCCAACAAAAGATGAACCCAAGATCTCCAGGCCAAGCGGTGGGCTGCTCACTCACAGAAGGTTGTAGTCAGCACACCAGGGTCCCAATTCCTCCAAGAATGTCTCTCTTCCCAGGATGTCCCTGGATATCCTGGAAGCAGGCCACACCCCTAGGGAAACTCCCCTTGGGCAGACTGGCCACTCAGAACACAGTCATCCGATCCTATCATGGGAACAACCACACAGAACTGGGGTCCAGCCAAGTTGACACACAGCTCGAACTATCACAGTGGATATGCAATTTTGCCAGCACCATTTGTTAAAGTGGTTGTCTCTTCCCTATTTAATGGGTTTTGGACATTTGTCAAAGATCAGTTCTCCATAGATGGATGGATCTATTTCTGCACTTTCAATTTTGTTCCATTGGTCTATCTGTCTATCATTGTATCATTAACACCCTGTTTTGACTACTGTGGCTGTATTGTAGGTTTAAAGATCCAGGAGTATGAGACCTCTCACTTTGTTCTTCTTCAGAAGTGCTCTGCTTATTTGAGGTCTCTTTCCTTTCCATATGAAATTAGTGATTGTTTTTTCCATGTCCTTAAATAATTTGGTTCGTATCTAGATTGGGATTGCATTAATTGTGTAGATTGCTTTAGGTAGTCTTGATATTTTCACAATATTCAGTCTACCTATCCATGAACAAGACAGGTTCTTCCATTTAGGTAGTGCCATTGTTGTCTCTTGTAGTAGTGCTTTATAGTTTTCTTTGTATAGGTCTTTTGTGTCTCTGGTAAGGTTTATTTCTAGATATTTTATCTTTTTTGTAGCTACTGTAAATGGTATTGTTTCCCTTATTTCTTATCAGAGGACTCTTTGTTGGTGTAGAGGAATCCAACTGATTTTTGTATGTTGACCTTGTATCCTGCCACTTTGTTGAACCTATTAGTTCCAGTAATTTTTGTTGAGTCTCTTGGATTTTCTATGTATAGGATCATATCATCTGCAAATAGAGATAGTTTTACTTTCTCTTTGCCAATTTCTATGCCTTTTATTTCCTTTCTTGCCTTATTGCCCTGACCAGGATTTCCTATCCAAGGTTAAACAGAAGTGGTGATAGAGGGCATCTCTGTCTGGTTCTTGTTCATAAGAGGAATGCTTTGAGTCTTTCTCCATTAATAATAATGTAGGCTGTTGGCTTTGCATATATGCCTTTTATTATGTTGAGGAATTTCCCTTCTATCCCTATTTTGCTGAGAGTTCTGAACAGGAATGGGTGTTGGATTTTATCCAATGTCTTTTCTGCATCGATTGATATAATCACATGGTTCTTTTCTTTTGTTTGGTTTATGTGGTGGATTACATTGATTGTTTGTCTGATGTTGAGCCACCTTTGCATACCTGGTATGAATCCCACTTGGTCAGGATGTATTATTTTTTTGATATGTTGTTGGATTCTGTTACCGAGGATTTTGTTGAAGATTTTGTGTCTATGTTCATGAGGGATATTGGTCTGCAGTTTTCCTTTTTTAGGTCCCATGGTTTTGGTATTAGTGTTATGCTTGTTTCATAAAATGAGTTTGGGAGTATTCCATCTTTTTCTATGTTCTGGAATAGCTTGAGTAGTATAGGTGTCAACTCTTCCCTGAATATTCGGTAGAATTCTCCAGTGAAGCTATCGGGGCCAAGACTTTTCTTCGTGGGGAGTTTTGTTTTGTTTTTTATGACCTGTTCAATTTCTTCTTTTGATATAGGTCTGTTCAAGTATTCTGTCTCTGAGTGGGATAGCTTAGGTAGGTCTTCTGATTCTAGAAATTTGTCCATCTCTTCTAGGTTCTCAAATCTTTTGGAGCACAGTTTTTCATAATATTCTGTCAGTACCTTTTTTATTTCGGTTGGTTCTGTTGTGATCACACCCTTTTCATTCACTATTCTTGTAATTTGCATCTTCTCTTTCTTTTCCATTTTTACATTTGCCAATGGTTTGTCGATTTTGTTAATCGTTTTAAAGAACCCATTTTTTGCTTTGTTGATTTTCTGTTTTTTTTTTCTCTTTCACTTATTTGTGCTCTGATCTTTATTATTTCTTTACTTCTAGATACTGTAGGATTCTTTTGTTGTTTTTCTAGTTGTTAGAGTTGTTGAGTTACGGTGTTGATTTTGTTTCTTTCCTCTTTTTTGATGTATCCATTTATTGTTATAAACTGACCTCTGAGTACTGCTTTTGCTGTGTCCCATAGGTTTTGGTATGATGTATCTTCATTCTCGTTTGTTTCTAGGAATTTTTTAATTTCACTTTTTATTTGTTCTATTACCCAGTAGTTTTTGAGCAGTGATTTGTTCAATTTCCACATGATTGATGTTTTTTTCCTTGATCTTCCTATTTATTAAATTCTAATTTTACGGCTTTGTGGTATGAAAAGATGCTTTCTAGTATTTCAATGTTTTTGAATTTATTGAGGTCTGTTTTATGTCCTACCATGTGATCTAGTCTGGAAAAGGATCCATGTGCACTGGAGAAGAATGTGAATTGTGCTTTTGTTGGATGGAATGTTCTGTGTATGTCTGTGAGGTCAAGTTGGTTGAATGTGTTGTTGAGTTCTTCTGTATCTTTGTTGATTTTTTTTTCTAGTTGATCTGTTCCTCCTTGAAAATGGTGTCTTAAAGTCTCCTACTACTATTGTAGAGTTGTCTATGATACCTCTTAATTCAATTAATATTTGCTTCACATATTTTGGGGCACTTTCATTGGGTGCATAAATATGTATTATTGTAATGTCTTCTTTGTCAATTTACCCTTTCAGCATCATATAGTGTCCTTCTTTGTCTCTTATGTTGTTTTTCACCTTAAAGTCTATTTTATCAGAAATTAATTTTACCACTCCTGCTGCTTTTTGGTTACCATTGGCTTGGTATATAATTTTTCCACCCTTTAATTCTTAATTTGTTTTCATCTTTGTGTCTAAGGTGGGTCTCTTATAGGTCTTCTTTTCTTATCCAGTCTGCCACTCTCTTTCTATTGATTGGTACATTTAGTTGATTCACATTGAGTTTAATTAGTGGTAGGTATGAATTGATTGTTGCCATGCTATTGTGTGCTTTTTTCTGTCACATTTTTGGTGTTTCCTTGGTCCATATACTTTTGTGTGCTGAGTTAGATTTGTTGTCAAGTGCTTCCCCTCTTAACTTCTTTATTGTTGGTTTTGTGTTTATTAAACTCATATGTTTTCCTTCCTTTGGATTTTCTTAGGGGGATTATTAATTTTTCTCTGTGATTACCTTGGAGTGAATTCTTCTCTCTATATTTTTAGAACTGTCTGTTCTATGAGGACATTGTCTTGCTTTCATCTCCATATGGAAGTTTGTACCTGGAATTTTTATTCCCTCTGTTTGGTTAGTTGCTGTGATAGTTGGAGCTGTGTGTCAACTTGGCTGGACCACAATTCTGTGTGGTTTAAGCAATTGTTACGTGGGCTGTTCCAATGATGGGATCAGATGTATATGTTTTGAGCAGCCAATCTGTTGAAAGGGAGTTTCCCTAGGGGTGTGGCCTGCTTCCAGTATATTGATGGACATCCTGAGAAAAGAGACACTCTTCTGTGGATCGGGATTCTGCCTACAACTGTCTGTGAGCAAACAATAAACCATTCAGCCTGGAGATCTTGGGTTCGTCATTCATTGGCATCAACAAACAGTATACTGCCTGCCAATCTTGAGCTCCTCAGCCCCTGCAGCTGCTTGGGTTGGGAAAAGCCTCCAGCTTGACGTTTGATCCAAGAACTTGAGACTTGCTGGCTTCTGTAAATGTGTGAGCCTTTTTCCTAAGATAAATTTCTCTTTCTCTAAAAGCTTTACTGGTTTTGTTTCTCTGGAGAACCTAGTGTAACACATTTGGTACTGGGAGTGGTTCAAGAGAGACAAAATCATAAGGATGGGCTTCCTAAATTCGTTCTCCAATATGATTAATCATAAAGGCACTGGTGACCCTGCTTCCACTAGTAAAGAGGGCCCTGCTTATCCATGGCATGAGGTGGCAACATTAATATTCAAAATAGCACCATCAACAGATCAAGTACTTTTCAGAAGGGAGGCTCTGGGTGATCACATATTTGAAACTTTTCTGCAATTTTGTCAGCCTGAGGAATATAAGGGAGCTGGTTGGTTGGTCGTAAATACACTAGACAAAGTGGTGAAAGAGCAAGCTGAGCTCAGGGCTGCTGAGTCACAGCTTAAGTGCTGCATAGATTTGAAACAGTAATCAAAATACTCTGACTTTTGTGGAATTATGACATTGGCTACTTACTCATGATTTTCCTAGTAGTGAAATACATGGCAAATCTGCTAAATATTTGCTTGATCTGTATAGAAAGAAGAATTCTAGGTCACGGGAACAGCCACCCAGATTGAATTGCCAGAATACAGAGTCATGGCCTCTCAGTCAATTCCCAGACTTGAGTCAGTTTACAGACCCACAATCCCTTGAAGAAGGGTTGGCTGGGTCCCTTTGAGGAAGAAGCCCACTACATTGCCAAAAATCTATAATGTCAGTCTTTCTCCCAGCCTTCCACAAAGGGATCTGAGGCCCTTATCGAGAGTGACTGTTCACTGGGCAAAAGGAAATAATCACACTTTTGGGCGATTACTGGATACTGGCTCTGAACTGACACTAATTCCAGGAGACCCAAAGCATCATTGTGGCCCACCAGTCAGAGTGGGGACAGATGGAGATCAAGGTATTGATGGAGTCTTAGCTAAGGTGCATCTCACAGTGGGTCTACTGGGTCCCTGAAACCATCTGGTAGTGATTTCCCCAGTTTCAGAATGCATAATTGGAAGATATACTGAGCAACTGGCAGAATTTCCACATTGGGTCCCTGACATGTGGAGTGAGGGCTCTTATGGTAGGAAAAGCCAAGTGGAAGCCATTAGACCTGCTTCAACCTACAAAAACAGTAAATCAAAAGTAGTACTGCATCCCTGGAGGGGTTGCAGAGATTACTGCCACCATCAAGGACTTGAGGGATGCAGGGGTAGTGATTCCCACCACATCCTCATTTAATTCACCTATTTGACCTGTGCAAAAAACAGATGGATCTTGGAGAATGACAGTAGATTATCGTAAACTTAATCAGGTGGTGATTCCAATTGCAACTGCTGTTCCTGATGTGGTTTCACTGCTTGAGCAAATTAGTATATCTCCTGGTACTTGGTATGCAGCTATTGATCTGGCCAATGCCTTTTTCTTGATACCAATTTCAAAGGACCATCGGAAGCAGTTTGCCTTCAGCTGGCAAGGCCAACAGTATACTTTCACAGTGCTTCCTCAAGGGTATATCAACTTCCCAGCACTATAACAAATTTAGTCCATAGGGATCTTGATCGCCTTTCCCTTCCACAAGACATCACACTGGTCCATTATATTGATGAAATTATGCTGATTGGACCTAGGAAGGAAGAAGTATCGATGTCTCTTGACTTATTGGTGAGGCATATGCATGCTAGAGTTGGGAAATTAACCCAACGAAATTCAGGCACCTTCCACCTCAGTGAAATATCTAGGGGTCCAATGGTGTGGGGCATGTCAAGATATTCCTACTGAAGTGAAGGATAAGTGATTGTATCTGGCTTCCCCCATAACTGAAAAGGAGGCACAATGTCTAGTAGGCCTCTTTGGATTTTGGAAGCAACATATCCCCCATTTAGGTGTGTTGCTTCGACCTGTTTATCAAGTGACTTGGAAAGCTGCTAGTTTTGAGTGGAGCCCAGAACAACAGAAGGCTCTGCAACAGGTTCAGACTGCAACGCAGGCTGCTCTTCCACTTGGGCCATATGATCCGGCTGATCCAATGGTGCCTGAAGTGTCTGTAGTAGATAGAGATGCTGTGTGGAGTCTTTGGCAGGGCCCTATTGGTGAATCACAAAGCAGACCCTTGCAATTTTGGAGCAAATGCCTGTCATCCTCTGCAGATAACAACTCTCCTTTTGAGAAACAGCTTTTAGCTTGTTATTGGGCTTTAGTAGAGACTGAACCCCTAACTATGGGCCACCAAGTCACCATGAGGCCTGAGCTGCCCATCATGAACTAATTGGGTGTTGTTTGACCCACAGAGTCATAAAGTTGCATGTGCAAGCAGCACTCCATCATTAAATGGAAGTGGTATATCAGAGATTGGGCTCAAGCAGGACCTGAAGGCACAAGTAAGTTGCATGAGGAAGTGGTCCAAATGACTATGGTCTCCACTAGTCACATTACCTTCCCTGTCCCACTCTGTACCTATGGCCTCATGTGGAGTTCCTTATGATCAGTTGACTGAGGAAGAGAAAACTCATGCCTGGTTTACAGATGGTTCTGTGAGATATGCAGGCACCACTTGAAAGTGTGTAGGGGCACTGCAGTTCCTTTCTGGGACTTCCTTAAAGGACAGTGGTGAAGGGAAATCCTGCCAACGGGTAGAACTTCAAGCCATGCATATGGCTGTTCATGTTGCATGGAATAAGAAATGGCCAGATGTGCGATTGTATACAGATTCTTGGGCTGTGGCTAATGGCTTGGCTGGATGGTCTGGGACTTGGAAGGAGCATGATTGGAAAACTGGTGATAATGATGTATGGGGAAGAGGTATGTGGACAGATCTCTCTGAATGGGCCAAAGGAGTAAAGATATTTGTGTCTCATGTGAATACCCACCAAAAGGTGACCTCGGCAGAGGAGGACTTTAACAATCAAGTGGATAGAATGACACGTTCAGTGGAAACCAGCCATCCCTTTTTGCCAGCTATTCCTTTCATTGCTCAATGGGCTCATGGACAAAGTGGCCATGGTGGCAGGGATGGAGATTGTGCATGGGCTCATCAACATAGACTCCCACTTATCAAGGATGATTTGGGTACCACTACTGCTGAGTGCCCAATCTGCCAGCAGCAGAAACCAACACTGAGTCCGCAATATGGAACCATTCCTTGGCGTGATAAGCCAGCAACGTGGTGGCAGGTTGATTATATTGGACCACTTCCATCATAGAAAGGACAGTGTTTTGTTCTTACTGGAATAGATACTTATTCTGGATATGGATTCGCCTTCCCTGCACGCAATGCTTCTGCCAAAACTACCATCCATGGACTTACAGAATGCCTTAGCCACTGTCATGGTATCCCACACAGCATTGCTTCAGATCAAGGGACTCATTTCACAGCACATGAAGTGCGGCAATGGGCTTTATGCTCATGGAATTCACTGGTCTTACCATGTTCCCCATCATCCTGAAGTAGCTGGCTTGATAGAACGATGGAATGGCCTCTTAAAAACAGAAATACGGTGCCAGCTAGGTGGCAATAACTTGAAGGGTTGGGGCAATGTTCTCTAGGAGGCTGTATATGCTCTAAACAAGCATCCAATATATGGTTCTGTTTCTCCAATAGCCAGGATTCATGGGTCCAGGAACTAAGGGGTGGAAACAGGAGTGGTACCACTCACTATTACCTCTAGTGGCCCACTCAAAAAATTTTTCTTCCTGTCCCTGCTACCCTATTCTCTGTGGGTCTGGAGCTCTTAATCCCAAAGGAGGAACACTCCCACCTGGAGACACAATACTGATTGCATTGAACTGGAAATTAAGAATGCCACCCAGCCATTTTGGCTTCCTCATGCCTCTGGATCAACAGACAAAGAAGGACATTACTGTACTATCTAGTGTGATAGATCCTGATTACCAAGGGGAAATTGGGTTGGCTTTACATAATGGAGGTAAAGAAGAATATGTCTTGAATACAGGAGTTTTTTTAGGATGTCTCTTGGTACTACTATGCCCTGTGATTAAAGTCAATGGAAAATTACAGCAACCCAATTCTGATATGACTGCTAACAGCCCAGACCCTTCAGGAACGAGGGGTTGGGTCACCCCACCAGGCAAAGAACCATGACTAGCTGAGGTGCTTGGTGAGGGCAAGGGAAATACAGAATGGGTTGTGGAAGAAGGTAGTTCTGAATATCAGCTATGGCCACGTGACCAGTTGCAAAAATGAGGACTGTGATTGTTATATTTCTTTATTGTATATGTGCATCAAACATTTTTGTTTCCTTCTGTTAGGAACTGTGAAATGTAAATATGGTTAGTGCATTTCAGTTGTATGTGTGTTAGAGTATCATGTTAGGCACAAATATAACTTTATAATTGTCCTTATTTAGAGATTACATATGATTAAGAAGACGTGTACAACTGCCAAATTGACAAGGGGTGGACTTTGATATTTGCAGCTATGTGTCAACTTGACTGGACCACAATTCTGTGTGGTGTAAGCAATTGTGATGTGGGTTGTTCCAATGATGGGATCAGATGTATATGTTTTAATCCATTGAAAGGGAGTTTCCTTGGGGGGGGTGGCCTGCTTCCAGTATATTGATGGATTTTAGACACTCTTCGGTGGACTGGAATTCTGCCTACAAGTGTCTGTGAGTGAGCAATCCACCATTTGGCCTGGAGATCTTGGATTCGTCATTAATTGGCTTCAGCAGCCAATATACTGCCTGCTAACCTTGAGCTCCTCAGCCCCTGCAGCTGCATGAGTTGGTGCAGTGTAGTAAATTACTTAGTATGGCTTTTCTACCCATAAGTCTTTGTAAACTCCAAGGCGGGATTTGCTATGAGCAACTGAGGAGCTCCTGATTGCTGAAATTGTCCACCTGGAGTATTTCTGTGGCACAAAACAATGTTCTGGGAGGTTCCCACTCTTTCTCAGGTGCTTAGAGTTCTGATGCTATGATTGGCTAGTTTGACCACTCTGCCGGGCTCAAAAGGAGGCCTCCTAGAGGCAGAACTCTCTCTGACTGCTGATTGACAAAGACATGCTGCTGAAAGAGACACACGCTCCTGAAAGAGACATGTGATGCTGGGAAAGAGATGCAAGAGTCACGCATTGCTAAGTAAGACACCGCAGGACATGCACTGCTGGGGGAGAGACTGTGAGAGACTTGGCTGAGAGATGGTGGGCTGGGAGACAGACTGAGAGTTTTTTCCTGAACTTGAATTGTAGCCTGGTTCTTCCCTAATAAACTCCATAATCTGTGAGTTCTGTGTGGCCACTGCAGCGAATTATGGAACCCAGGAGAGAGGTGGTGGGTGCTTTGGTAGGAATGGTTGGAGAAAGGGCTGGAGGGAGACAGCATTTCCAGCCTCGCAGGAATAGGCCTTGGGCTATTGATGGTGATTCTGTCTTCCTCTTGTGGGATTAGAGGACGTCAGAACATGTGGCCACCTTGCCCTTTTTGCAGTTAGGAAAAGCCTCCAGCTTGACATTTGATCCAAGAACTTGAGACTTGCCAGCTTCTATAACTGTGTGAGCCATTTTCCTAAGATAAATTTCTCTTTCTCTCTCTATATAAGCTTTACTGGTTTTGTTTCTCTAGAGAACCTAGTCTAACACAGTTGCTGCTGTCATGTGCAGATTGGCTTCCTTGATTTTTAGTGTATAATGTTTTATGGTCTTATTTTTAGTGTGAGTTTCTGATTTAAGTGCTGGTGTCACATATCCTGATCTTGCTGTTCTCTGTTGTGGGTTCTCTTTTGGAAGGACTTCCTTAAGCATTTCTTGTAGGGTTGGTCTGGTTTTCACAAAATTCCTTAGTTTCTTTTTGTTTGAGCATGCTTTGATTTCACCCTCATATTTGATGGACAATTTGGCTAGATATAGGCTTCTTGGTTGGAAGTTCTTTTCCTTCAGTGTTTTATATATGCTGTCCCATTGCCTTCTTGCCTGCATGGTTTCTGCTGAGTAATTGCAGCTCAGCCTAACTGTTTGATTGTTATAAGTAATATTTCTTTTGCCCTGGGAAGCTTGCAAAATTCTTTCTTTGTTTTTGATTTTGGAGAGTTTGATTATAATATGCCTCAGTGTTTTTCTCTTGGGATTTATCCTGTATCGGGGTTCTATGAGCTTCTTGGGCAAATATCTTTTCTTCCTTCATGGTATGGGGGAAGTTTTCTGTTAGTAGGTCTTCCACAATTTTCTCATTTTCTCAGTGTTTTTTTTTTTTTTTTCACCTCTTCTTGTTTTGGAATTCCAGTGAGGCGTATTTTGTTTCTTTTCATGTCCTCCTACATAACTCTTAGGTTCTCTTCATTTCTCTTAAATCTTTGTTCTGATTTGTCTTCATACAGGCTGGTGTCCAGGGATTTGTCTTCTAGTTGGGATGTGCGTTCTTTAGCCAGTTCTACCTTACTCTTTTGTGCTTCCACTGTATTGTGTAATTCTGTAATTTTGGTATTCATCATTTGGATTTCTAACTGCTGTTTTTGTATGAGTTCTGATTGTGCATTAATCTTTTTATTTTGTTCTTGAATGGCTTCCTTGAGTTCTTCCAGGGACCCGTGTTCTCCTTGCTTCTCTTTGGGGTCTCCTTAGGCTCTTGTAGAGCTCTATAAACATACCTTCTAAATTCCTTCTTAGATAATTCTATTGTCTTCTCTTTATCCATGTTTAATGAGACTTTTGTTTGTGATTTTACTTCTAATGTCTTACCCTGTTTTTTTTTTGTTGTTGTTGTTGTTTGTTTGTTTGATTTGAGGTTGCCTGTTGTTTCCTAGACATTTTGAGATTGTCTTTAACTGTTAGTTATATATTGATTTGTTTTGTCTTGGTTTTATGATTTAATATTTTGAAAAAGTGAAGCTTGTGTATTTTTTTTTTTTTTTTTTTTTTTTTTTTTTGGGGGGGGGGGGTTTTTTTTTTTTTTTTTTTTTTTTTTTGGCTATTAATTCAGGTGTGCTGGGTTGCTCTGTAGTTTTCTTTGTGATGATGGAATCACTGTGTGGAATGTGGAAGCAGGTCTCTGTTTGTCATAAAGGGACTTTAGGATTTGAGCTGGCAGGTATTATGGTGGCTCAACGTGGTTTTTCTATTGGATGAGGCAGGAAAGAGGTGGAGGAAGTGGGAGGAGAAGAGAGAATAAAAAAGACTGCAAGGTGCCAGAAGCAGTTTCTAGGGCTTTGGGTGGGCTGCCACTGATGACGTTGTACTGTTATTCATAGGGCCACAGCTCAAGTTCAGCAGACTCCAATTGTTAGGGGCTACCACTTCCCGCCAGGTGCAGACACACAAAAAAAACCCACTCTCCAGGCCCTTCCATGTCAAAAAGCTGACCTAGGATAACTGCCCCAATCTGCAATTCCTGACGGGAGCTCCCCCCAGGGCCCACCCACTTGTGGTATTAATGTTCTCTCTGCTCAGGCTTCAGCAATATGGGAGCCAGAGAAATCTTTGCTCGCACCCAGTGGTCCCGTTTGCCAATAAAAGCAGGTGTCAGATCCTCTGTGCCAAAAAGTTGATTTAGGATAACTTTCCCGATCCATGAACTACAACAGGAGTTCCTTCCAGGGCCCTACCACTTGCAGCGTTAATGTTCTGGTTGAGCTTCAGTGGTACCAGAGCTAGAGAAATCTCTGCTCGCACCCAGCAGTCCCAAGTTTACCGATAAAAGCAGGTAGTGGCCCCTCCATGCCAAAAGGCTGACTTAGGATAACTGTCCCGATCCGCAAACCACAACAAAAGTTCCTCCCAGGGCCTGCTTTCAGGGTTAATGTTCTCCTGGTTGGGCTTCAGTGGTACTGGAGCCAGAGAAATCTCTGCTCCCACCCAGCAGTCCCAAGTTTACCAGTAAAAGCAGGTACTGAAGGTGGTGTGGCCACAGGTTCTCTTGGTGTGGTGCAGTCTCTCCACTGCCTCAGGGAGGTCTCCAATGGCCTTTCTTGCCTGCCAGTCGCCAGGGATCACTTTTCTTTGGAATGGGTACAAATATGGATTTCTTTCAGTCAGGTGGCCAGGTAGCTCTCTTCCAAATTTCTTGGCATAGCCAAGTGAGTGCCTCCAGCATGATAACTGTTTGTTGAAATATCTTGGTGGGTCTATTCCTGGAGCCTTGTTTTTCACCAATTCCTTTAGTCCAGCCTTGACTTCTTCCTTCCAACACCATTGGTGTTTGATCATATGCCACCTCTTGGAATGGATGAACATCGACCAATTCTTTTTGGTACAGTGACTCTGTGTATTCCTTCCATCTTCCTTTGATGTTTCCTGCATCACTCATTATTTTGCCCAGAGAATCTTTAAATATTGAAACTCAAGTCTTATTTTTTGGGGGTCAGTTCTTTCAGTTTGAGAAATGCCAAGTGTGTTCTTTTCTTTTGGTTTTCTAACTCCAGGTCTTTGCACATTTCATTATAATAATCGGCTTTGTCTTGTCAAGCTTCCCTTTGAAATCTTCTGTTCAGTTCTTTTATCTTATCATTTCTTCTATTTGCTTTAGCACTCAAGGGCAAGTTTCTGAGTCTTTTCTGACATTCATTTTAGTCTTTTTTTCCTTTCCTGTCTTTTTAATGACCTTTTGTTTTCTTCATCTTTGATGTTCTTTATGTCATCCCATAATTCCTCTGGTTTTTGATCACTGGAGTTCAATGCATCAAATCTATTGTTTAGATGGTCTTTAAATTCAGGCAGTGGGGGATATATTCAAGGTCCTATTTTAGCTCTTGTGGACTTGTTTTAATTATCTTCAACTTCAGTTTGAACTTGGATATGAGCAGTTGATGGTCTGTTCCACAATCAGCTCCTGGCTTTGTTTAGGCTGAAAACATTGAGCTTTTCCATCCCCTTTTGCCACAGACGTAGTCAATCTGATTCCTCTGTACTTCATTTGGTGAAGTCCACGTGTATAGTCGCCATTTGTGTTGTTGAAAAAAGGTATTTGCAATGAATAATTCATTGGTGTTGCAACACTCTATCATGCTATCTCCAGCATTACTTCTATCACCAAGGCCATATTTTCCAACTACAACTGATTCTTCTTTATTTCCATCTTTTACATTCCAATCACCAGTAATGATCAACAAGCAATCTTGATTGCATGTTTTGTCAATTTCAGACTGCAAAAGCTGGTAAAAATCTTCAAATTTTCTCATCTTTGGCTTTGGTGGTTGGTGCATAAATTTGAATAACAGTAGTATTAATTGGCTTTCCTTGTAGGCATATGGATATTATCCTATCACTGACAGCTTTGTACTTCAGGACAGATCGTGAAACATCCTTTGTGATAATGAATGCCATGCCATTCCTCTTCAGCTTGTCATTCCTAGCATAGTAGATCATATGGTCGTCTGATTCAAAATAGCCAAAACTGGTCCATTTCAGCTCACTAATGCCTAGGATATTAATCTTTATGCATTCCATTTCATTTTTGACAACTTCCAATTTTCCTAGATTCATACTTCACAATTCCATGTTCTGATTATTAATGGATGTTTACAGCTGTTTCTTCTCATTTTGAATCATGCTGCATCAGCAAATGGAGGTCCCAAGAGCTCTACTTCACAAGATGTAGTACTCAGTTTATCAGATACCATTCATATTTTATCCAAGGCAGCTAGCAGAGCCATAAAGGCACAACAAAAATCATTACACTCCCTGGCAGGTGCCATTTCAATCACTTAGCTTTGGAATACATCTTAGGCAAAGAAGAGTTTGTGCAGTGGCCAACACCTCAATACCAGCAGTGGGGTTGAAATTAGTCTAAATGAAATTGATCAAGTTGCCAACTGAGCCTGCCCTCCCACATCCTGGGGCCTCTCCTCAGATTCAGGGTGCTGATGGGATTGGGGTTACTTTATTCTTGGGCTTCAGTTGGTATGGCCACTTGTTACTCATATCATTTTTATAATACTGTTGTATATGCTTTTGCCATGTATACTTAACTGTCTTGTTAAAGTAATTTCCAGTTGTTTACCTGCCATCAATATTATGGTTGCTCAACGTGCTCCTGATTACATTTCACTTAGCAACCAAGGCCCCAGAACAATATATAATGCATCTTATAGTCCAAAAACTAGTTCAACAATTTTGAGCAGCTTAAGAATGAGCTTTAAATTAAAAAAAGGAGGGAATTGAAAAACTGTTCCTCTGCATTCCTTACAGTACTATGTAATGGCTGACCTTCTTCTGGAACAAGGAAATAAGAGAAGAAGCTAGCAGAAGTTAACTTAAGATAAGAACTAGGTGAAACTTGTAAAAAGTGGTTAAAGCCACTTCACCTCAGTCACACAAGCATGTTATTGTTGTTGTTATGTGCTGTTGAGTCAACCCGACTCATAGCCACCCCTCCTTGGGTTTCTGAGGCAGTATCACTATGGAAGTAGATTGCCCCATCTTCCTTCTGAGGAGTGGTTGGTGGGTTTGAACCACCAGCCTTCTGGCTAGCAGTCAAGTGCCTTAGGCACTATGCTACCAGAGCTCCTCACACAAGTGTAGTGTGCAAAAAAAAGATTACGTAGTGCATAACCTTTTGATGTCACAAACCCAAAAAACGTATCCCCTAGCAGCCATGACACTGCATCCCCACTGATGCCAATTCTTAAAAATGCAAATATTTTCCTCATAACCATATGTATATGCATGACTTGTTTTGAACTGTATAAAAATGGAAGCCATTTGCCATTCGTGAGCCTACGATAAAATGCACTTCACTCTCCTCACCCTGGTGTTCTCCCTATTGACTTGGGAGCCATGCTGGGCAGGACCCTCTGACAGAAATTGTCTGAAAATTTTGCTCTTCTGTAAGGTCGTTATGAGTCAGAACTAATGTGACAGTATCTAACAACTAGTAACAACAACATTCACAATTTGGTGCATTTCCTTCTTATTTTTTAAGCTTCTTTAATTGTTTCTTTTAGCTTCATGAGTTACCATATTTCCTTATTTCTCTATCTAACTCTTCTAGGCACAAGATGGAGTCACTTATGCTAAGCCTATCAGCAACTGAAATCTAAGTCTATTTCCTGTGAGGTTTATTCAGGCAGAAAATTCAAGAATTGGGTAAAACCTGTGGTAGTGAATCTTAGAACAATGGAGGTGCTAGCATATCTGAATAGGATGGCTTCAGACCTAAATGAAAACTCCATTTTAAATTAAACTATGGTTTTCATTCCGACTCTTCTAAAGAAAGCTACTCAGGCTTTTTTCTCTCCGTTCACTTGTCAAAGTGTTACTGTTCAAATAACGAAGAAGGTAAGAATCAGAAAAATTGTTTAGTACTTGTTAAACTTGCCATTTTAACTGTTCCTTGATCCAGAAGGTGAATTTGTCTAAGCCAACATAACTTCCCATTAGCCAGGTAAACAATGTTTTACATTCCAAAGGCTTCAAATTAATGTTAATTCAACCTTCTTTTTAATTTAAACCAAATAAATCAGTTTTACATTTCAAGGACTTCAAGTAGAAATCACAAGATCCCCACATAAAAATGTTTACATAGTGTGATTTAGAAGTATTGCCTGAGTCAAATTTTATCAAGACATAAGGAATTAAGTCTTCCTTTCACAGAGTGGATGGTAGGTTTGAACCATCAACCTTTTGGTTAGCAGTCAAATGCCTCTTAAGAACTCTTAAGAAAATGTGTGATTTGACAACTCTTTGTAAATATTTCTCCTTTCCTCTGTAATTCTCTCTTTGATGTAAAACCATTTCCCTTTGTTTATTTTACAAAATAAAAACTGACCTTTCTCCTACAAGGGAGGACACTCGTGCATTTTCTCTAAGATGCTGTGTGGAGTCCATTTCAAGAAATGCAATTATTCCTTCAATGAAATCTTTTGTTTTGTTTTCTAATGGAGTGTCAGTCTAGCATTTCCACTAAGACATACCAAACAAAAAGTAGAAAGGTACCCCCCAATTATTAGCAGTAACTGGCTTTTTACTGACAAAATGGGGAAGCAAAAGCTTATTTCTGATTGCTTATACAATTTACTACTGAAGCTCTATCAGGATTTCATTGGTCAAGGAGGATAGATGTGTTGTCAGAATCTTATTGGTCAATGAGGGTGACCTGATTTAGAGAAAACTACACTTAAGTTTTGAAAAAGTAAGTTTTAGGGGTTTTGTCCACTTGACCACTGATGCCATTTTGTCATCCACATGACTCCATTTTTATTTCATTTAACAAGCCAAAACCTAAGCTAACCATTTAGGATTTGCTTGCTCAGCTTAACCTAGTTCAAAAGTTCCCCTTAATCCTAAATAAGGAAAGAAAATGTTTGCCAGTTAATACAAAATGCCCAGTACAACTTTCTTGTTCCTGTGTGTTTGTGCCTATAAAACCCTTCCATCTTATAATATTCTTCAGAGCTCGTTTGATTTCCTCCAGCCAATTCACAAACTGCAAATAAAGCTTATGAGTTGTACACAAATTTAATAATGTGAAAATTTTATTTTTAATACTATCTACATACACAGAATGCTTGCTTAAAGTGAGGATGACTTGGAGCACTTACTGATGAAGATTAAAGACTAGTCTACAGTATGGATTACACCTCAATATAATGAAAGCAAAAATCCTCACAATTGGACCAATAAGAAACATCGTGATAGATGGAGAAAATTTTGAAGTTGTCAAAGACTTCATATTAATTGGTTCTATAATCAACAGCAATGGAAGCAGCAGTCAAGACATCAAAAGATGTATTGCATTGGGCAAATCTGTTGCAAAAGACCTCTTTCCAGTGCTGAACAGCAAAGATGTCTCCTTGAAGACTAAGATGCACCTAATCCAAGCCATGGTATTTTCAATCACCTGGTGGCGTGATGCCTAAGGCACTTGACTGCTAACCAGAAGGCTGGTGGTTCAA
>NW_006922205.1:968159-969669 GCF_000298275.1 Orycteropus afer afer
ACAGAGCAAATTCCTTTCCATACAGCAGTTTACATATACTTTGTTTCATGACATTGACCACAGTTTACCACAATGCAACAGCTCCCCTCACACTTCCTCCCCATAGTTACCTCTTCCCAGTGTCCATCCCTCCATGGACTCCTGTCCCCTAAGCTGTCTCCCTGTGCATAAGCAGCCCTTCTTTCTCAACGATTGTTCTCTCCAAGGAGTGTATCTACCTCAGGTAAATGATCAACTCACATACCTGTCTTCTGTTTGGCTGGAAACCACATGTGTGGATTCAATTCCAGACCTGAAGGGCAGCTAGGGGCCATAGTCCCAGTGGTTCCACCAGCAAACCTGGTCCCCCCCACCCTTTTTTTTTTCTCCAAATAATGTTGACTTTTGTTCCACATCGTTCTCCCTCGCTATCAAGGATCTGCTATGTAGATCCCCTTCCAAGTGGATGTCAGTGGTAGCCGGGCACCATCTAGTTCTTCTGGTCTCATACTCATATAGGCTGCAGATCGGATGGTGTACCAGTCGCTAGGAATAATTGTTTCCATGAATTTTGGTTTTCTTCAGTCTTCTTTGCTCTGAACGAGGATAGAACCATCGCTGCATCTAGATGGCAGCTTGCTAGCTTTTAAGATCCCAGTCACTACTCGCCAAAGCAGAAGGTGGAACAATGTTTTATATAGTATGCTATGCCAATTGAGCTTGATGTCCCCTGCGACTATGATCCCAAGCCTGCAGGTTCAACTACTCAGTCCCTCTGGGTAGCTAGCTGTGACCAAGCAGTGACCACAACCTTCCCCTTGTCAACTCTATTATACACCTGGGAATTCTGATCATTCACATAAACTTATAGGACCATTGTCTGCCAACCCTAATATATTCTTGGATACACTTGTCATTTCATAGACATACCTAATAGTTCAGCCTGTCCACCCTTCTATCCACCCATATGCCCACATTTGCCTTCACTGACAACACAGTACTGTATGTGCAAAAGGATTCATATTTGTTGTCTGTAACTCCCATGTACCTCTCTGTGTCTTTCTCATCCTCAATGCTGCCATATTGGTCACACATGTTTAGTACATTGCCCTTCTCTTCAACCAAATCAATACTTTTCTCTATCTGTCTAACCGTGTTCCCTCCCCTCCCTCCCACCCCTGATAACTAACAAAGAAAATGTCTTTCTATAGATAAACCTTTCCTTAACTTTTACAATGATGGACTAATACAATATTCGTCCTTTTGTGTTGACTTATTTCCCTCACCATAATGCCCTCCAAGTTCATCCATGTTATGTGGTATGTTGCAGATTCTACATTATTCTGTAGTGTTGCATAGTATTCCATTGTGTGTATGTACCATAGTTTGGTTATCCATTCCTCAGTTAATGGACACCTATGTTATTTCCATCTTTTGGCTATTGTATAGTCTAGTTATGCCATATATTAGGGCCCTTAAATTTGCCCCTAGATTTTCCTTGAGGAACTGTATAGTTTTAGGTTTCACATTT
>NW_006922205.1:972289-977118 GCF_000298275.1 Orycteropus afer afer
CTGCTAGTTGGGGTTTAGTCCACTTCTATATCCTTCCCTTCAAGGCTCAGGGGTCCAGGATTATCTTCTGTGTCTGTGTTAATTGGTTTCCCTTTTTATTGTTGAAGAGGGTCTGTGCAGTCTTTCTGCCTAGTCCACCATCTTGCTGGAACCTCTGAGAGTATCAATGCTTTTGAGCTGTGGTGTTGGCAAAGAATGCTGAAAGTACCGTGGACTGCTAAAAGAACAAATAAATCTGTCCTGGAAGAAGTGTAGCTGGAATGCTCCTTGGAAGCAAGAATGGCCAGACTTTGACTCATCTACTTTGGTCATGTTGTCAGAAGGGGCCATTCTCTGGAAAAGGATGTCATGCTTGGTAAAGTGGAGGGCCAATGAAAGATGGGAAGGCCCTCAACAAGATGGATTGACACAGTGGCTACAGCGATGGGCTCAAGTATAGTATGGCTTGTGAGGCTGGCACAGGATGGGCCAGTGTTTCATTCTATTGTACATAAGGTCACTATGAGTTGGAGATGACTCAACAGCATATAACAATAACAACAACCAACACACACAAGACACTTTTCTTTTTGTTGTTGTTGTTGAACAATGTGAGTCTTAGTTGCCAACACCATGATCATTCACCCTCAAATATTTCAGCCTGAAAATATTCAAAAACAAGGTCATTCGCCATTGTGTGTAATGTTATCACCCATAGGAAATTTAATATCCTTTCAATGCTATTGGGAGCTCTGCTGGTGTAGTGCCTAAGGCATCTTACTACTAACCAGAGGGCTGGCAGTTCAAACCCACCAGCCACTCCTCGGAAGGAAGACTGGGTGTTCTGGTTACCTAGTGGCTCTGTGACAATATACCACAAATGGAATAGCTTGAACAAACAGGAGTTTATTCTCTTACAGTTTGGAGGCTTTAAGTCCGAGTTCAAAGTGCCAGGCTCTAGGGGCTGGGTGAAAGCCCCTCAACATTGGACTTCAGCTCTGCCTCCTGCTTCCAGCCCACTGAAGCTAGAGGCTTTTCTTCACTCAGACAGCTGCTGGCTGCTGTGTCTGACAAGCTCAAGGTTGACAAATAAAAAGGCAGTCCCGATGTTACCAAACTACATGGAAGCCATTGTTTCAAGTCCATTGTTAGTCTCAAGGTAGGCAGAGCATGGCAGGCTGCTGACCATGGCTACATGCAAGGTTGAAGCATGCCATAAGCTAGAGACTGTTCCCCAAGGCGTCTCTTTATACACAGGAAACAGACCACATCCCTAAGGCAGCTAGCTACTCACCTGCTCACAGCAGATTCCACCATGCAGTTGATTACCATTTTTATCATGGGGAATACTACATCCAGTTGCCCAGCCACTCAACCAGGCACAGACAAGTTGACATACAAATTGAACTACCACACTGAGCAATCCACTTCTGTAGTGATACCACCTCATAAACCCAAGGAGGGGTCTCTATGAGTCAGATCTGACTCAACAACAATGAGTTTGGCTTTTTTTTTTTTTTTTGGTTTTCAATGCTATTTTCCAATCTCCTTGTTGTTGTTATTTGCCGTCAAATCAGACCCGACTCATAGCGACCCCTCCTTGGGTTTCCGAGGTGGTATCACTACGGAAGAAGATTGCCCAACCTTCCTTCCAAGGAGTGGCTGGTGGGTTTGAACTGCCAGCCTTCTGGATAGCAGTCAAGTGCCTTAGCCATTATGCTACCAGAGCTCCAATCTAGTCTATCTTTAATTACCCTGATTGTCTCAATAATGTCTTTTTCTTGTCTAGAATCTAATCAAAGATTATGTATCCCATTTATTTCTCCTCTTTGTTGTTGTTAGTTGACTCATGACCCATGGTGACTCATGTACAACAGAATGAAAAGCTGCCTAGTTCTGTGCCATCTCAAGATCATTTGTATGCTCATGTCCAGTGTTAGGCCACTGTGTACCTTGAGTGCATTCCAACAAAGGGGCTCATCTTCCCACACTATATTGGACAATATTTTGTCATGATCCATAAGGTTTTCTTTTCATTGGCTAATTTTTGGAAATAGATCACCAGACCTTTCTTTCTAATCTGTCTTAGTTGGACACTCAGCTGAAACCTGTCCACCATGGGCAACCATCTTGGTATTTGAAATATTGGTGGCATTGCTTCCAGCCTCACAACAATATTCAAGTTACCACAATACAACAAACTCACAGACAGGTGGTGAATTGTCTCTTTAGTCTCCTGTAATCTAGAACATTTTCCCAGGCTTGCTATTTTCTAAGTCCAGGCCAGTTCTGTTTGGATTTGTGTGGTTGTTTTCTCAATATTAGATTCAGGTCAAAATTTTTTTTTGGCTGGAATTTCCACATGGGCGATTCTGTGGCCTTTCTTTGTGCATCGCATCAGGGGCTCCAACTGTCAGCATGGTCCACTCTTGGTGACATTAACTTTGGTCATTTGGGTAATGTGCTGTCTGCCAGATTCCTTTATTATAAAGGTACTTTCTCCCTTTGTAATGAATTAGTGGTCTGTGAGACAGCAGTAAACCCCATAAATGTCTTTTAGAAACTATACTCACATCATAACACCTTTATCCTGTTTTTTATTTCACAAATTCTGAGTGTCTTCTCATATCATTAAGTATTCCTCAAAATATAGTTTCTAGTACTGCATAAATTCCACCCTATGAATTTAACAATGCTTGCTAGGACGGAAGCTCCATTACAACAGTAGAGATTCTTATGTTGTACTCCTACCATTGAGAACAGTGTCTGGCATGTAGTAGGAACTCAATAAACATTTATTGAATGAATAACTTTAGCTTGTGTCTAATTTTTCAACATCAAAGGTAATGCCATAGCAAACATGCTTGTATATAAATCTTTGAAGCATTTATTTAATGAGGAGTATAGGCAGTGTTTATAAGAAGGTAAATCTTTACATAAATAGAGTGAAAAATAAGAATGTGAAATCGTATATATGCTATCCTCTGAAAAACATAAAGACATACAAAAAGAACCACCTGGGAGAAAATTAGCAAGGGTTTTCTTAGAACATTTGGACCATGGAAGGTTTTGATTTATTCTGAAAATTTCTCTGTATTTTCCACAATTAAAATATATTATTTGTATGCAGAGAAGCATCAGCAGTTTTTTTTTTTTCTCGTTAATTTTGCAAGATGAGAATAAGTAAGACTATCAATTTTTTTTTAATACATTGAAATTTGTTTCAAGAAAGAATTTGAGGGGAGTTCCGGCAAGATGGCAGACTAGGCAGAAAGACTGCACAGACCCTCTTCAACAAAGAGAAGGGAAACCAATTAACACAGACACAGAAGATAATCTTGGACCCCTGAGCCTTGAAGGGAAGGATATAGAAGTGGACTAAACCCCAACTTGCAGAAGAATCTGTGTGAAAATACCAAAAGAGGTCTGGCAGCGATCCTGACGGCACAGACAGCTTGGAGATTTCCAAGTGGTGGTAGGACCTAAGAATTAACCTAAAAATCACCTGCGAGCCAGGGACTGCACAGAGGACTGTGCACGGTGTCTGGGGAACAAACGGAGAAAGTGAAGAGAAAGGTGGGCTGAACTGTGGACTTTTGCCGGTCCGGAGGATGCCGCCATTTTGAAGGTTAAAAAAGTGGCTTGACTATTTTGGATATTTAAAGAGACAGCGCTATAACAGATTCCAGGGGTTTAATAACATGTTCTGATTTCCAGCAACCCCAAGTACATTGGGGACCTGCAAGACTGAAAAGGTACGACATTCCTCTTGTTACTCTTATAGCCCACAAACGCTTGGTGAAAGGAGGTGTGGCCATCCCCCACTCCCACCCAACTTCTGGGCCCACAGGAACTCCATCATAGTCTGTGTGCTCAGACGGAGGCTGGGTGCCCTGCCCTGTCCTCCAATGATTTTTTTTCCCCTTTATTTATTTTTATATTTTTCTTTTTCAGTTTCTTTTCTCTGGCAATTAGTTTGCCAGGTCCTAGTTTTCAGCATTTTTTCTTTTCCCAATGCCTGGTTGAAATTTTTTTTCCCCACTCCCACCCAACATCTGGGCCCACAGGAATTCCATCACAGTCTGTGTGCTCAGACGGAGCCTGGGTGCCCTGCCCTGTCCTCCAATGATTTTTTCTTTCTCTTTATTTATTTTTATATTTTTCTTTTTCAGCTTCTTTTCTCTGGTTAAATTAGTTTGCCAGGTCCTAGTTTTCAGCATTTTTTGTTTTCCCTGTGCCTGGTTGAAATTTTTTTTTTTTTAATTTAAGGTTTTTTTTTCTTTTCCTTTTTCCCCTTTATTCTAATTAACCCCATTCCTTGTTTTCCTTTTTTGTATTTTTCCCTTTTTTTTTTTTATTTATTATTCTCCTTCCCTACTTTATTTTTCTTAAAGCCCTATCCCCAGATAGTGCAGGTTTTCTTTTTTTTTCTTCTTTTTTACAGTTTTTTCTTTTTTTAGTTACTGTTCCTGTGTGATTACATGGTTTTTGGTCCATGGGCTTTTTAGTTTTTTTATGGCAATTCAATTGTAATTTGTGTCTAACTGAGTGGGAGACAACAACAGTCCCCATAAGACACAACTACACCCACAACTCCTGCAACTTCACTTACTGAATGAGAGCCACTACCTGCCTCTCCACCTATGGGCCAACGATAAAAAAACCACCAAGAAGAGCCCAAATCACCCTTGGCTGCTTTTCACAAACAGTTAACAGAGATCTAAATACAACAATGCCACGATGCCTCAGAAAAAACAGATCATCACAGTCCACACAAAGAAGCAGGATAAAGTGGTAGAAACAAGAGAGCAGGATACAGACCCAGAACACATCCCTGAGGAAGAAGCAGC
>NW_006922205.1:978513-979310 GCF_000298275.1 Orycteropus afer afer
CATGAAAAAACACATAACAAAATGACAGCAACAAATTCAAACTTATCAATAATTACCCTGAATGTTAATGGATTAAATGCACCACTCAAGCGATGGAGGTTTGCAGACTGGATAAGAAAACACAGCCCATCAATATGCTGCCTACAAGGCACACACCTTAGACATAAAGACCAAAATAGACTAAAAATCAAAGGCTGGAAAAAGATGTATTGAGCAAATGGCAACTGTAAGAGAGCAGGAGTGGCAATATGGCAATTCCTTTAAAAGCTGGAATTAGAAATACCATTTGACCCAGCCATTCCATTAGTAGGTATATACCCTAAAGAAGTCAGAGCCATGACAAGAACAGATACATCCACATCTATGTTCACCGTAGCACTATTTACAATAGCCAAAAGATGGAAACAACCTAGATGTCCATCAACTGAGGAATGGATAACCAAAGTACGGTAAACATACACAATGGAATACTATGCAATGCTAAAGCATAATGTAGAATCTGCAGAACACTGCAAAACATGGATGAACTTGGAGGACATTATGCTGAGTGAAATTAGTCAATCACAAAAGGGCAAATACTGTATGAGTCCATTGTTGTAAAAGTTAAGGAAGGCTTATCTATAGAAGGAAATTTTCTTTGTTGGTTACCAGGAGTGGGAGGGGAGGGGAGGGAAGGCTGTTAGGTAGATAGAGATAAGTATTGATTTGGGTGAAGAGAAGGGCAATGTACCAAATGTGAGTGACCAATATGGCATCATTGAGGAAGAGAAAGACATAGAGAGGTACATGGGAGGTAC
>NW_006922205.1:984612-991563 GCF_000298275.1 Orycteropus afer afer
TCAACTGAGGAATGGATAACCAAACTATGGTACATACACACAACGGAATACTATGCAACACTAAAGAATAATGTAGAATCTGCAAAACACCGCATAACATGCATGAACTCAGAGGACATTATGCTGAGTGAAAGGACAATATTGTATTAGCCCATTATTGTAAAAGTTAAGGAAACGTTTATCTATAGAAGGAAATTTTCTTCGTTGGTTACCAGGAGTGGGAAGGAAGGGAAGGGAATGTTGTTAGACAGAGATAAGTATTGCTTTGGGTGAAGAGAAGGGCAATGTACCAAATGTGAGTGACCAATATGGCAGCACTGATGAAGAGAAAGACATAGAGAGGTACATGAGAGGTACAGACAACAAAGAGGAACCCTTTTGCACATAAAGTACTGTGTTGTCAGTGAAGGCAAACATGGGTATATGGGTGGATGGATGGGTGGACAGGCTGAACGAATAGGTTTGTCTATGAAATTGCGAGTCTATCCAAGAACATGTACAGGGTTGGCAGACAATTGTCCTATAAGTTTATGTGAATGATCAGAATTTCCAGGTGTATAGTAGAGCTGACAAGAGGAAAGGTTGTGGTCATTGCTTGGTCACAGCCAGCTACCAAGAGGGACCGAGTAGTTGAACCTGTGGGCTTGGGACCACAGTCACAGGGGACATCAAGCTCAATTGGCATAACATACTATACAAAACATTGTTTCACCTCTTATTTTGGTGAGTAGCGACTGGGATCGCTGCCATCTAGCAAGCTGCCATCTAGATGCAACGATGGGTCTCTCCTAGTTCAGAGCAAAGAAGACTGAAGAAAACCAAAATTCATGGAAACAATTAGTCCTAGCAACTGGTACACCACTCGATCTGCAGCCTATACGACTATGAGACCAGAAGAACTAGATGGCACCCGGCTACCACTGTCATCCACTTGGAAGGGGATCTATGTAGGAGATCCTTGATAGAAAGGGAGAACAATGTGGAACAAAACTCAAAATCATTTGGAGAAAACAAAAGGTGGTAACCTTTAATAGAACCTGGTGGAACCACTGAGACTATGGCCCCTAGCTGCCCTTTGGGTCTGGAACTGAACCCACACCTGTGGTTTCCAACCAAACAAAAGACAGGCATATGAGTTAAACCATTACCTGAAGTAGATACACTCCTTAGAGAGAACAATCATGGGAGAAAGAAGGGCTGCTTATGCACAGGGAGACAGCTTAGGGGGCAGGAGTGTATGGAGGGATGTACACTGGGAAGAGGTAACTATGGGGAGGAAGTGGGAAGGGAGCTGTTACATTGTGGTACACTGTGGTCAATGACATGAGACAAAATATATGTGAAGTGCTGTATGTAAAGTGAATTTGCTCTGTAAATCTTCACCCAAATCACAATAAAATAAATAAATAATTTGGGTAAAAAAATAAATGCTGTTTTAGGCCATATTAACTGTGTTAGAGAGTAGACTCCCCAGAGTCCTGTGATGCTGTGCAAGGCCAACCACATTTGGTATATTGTGTTCCTTTCTTGGTGTCATATTTTAAAAAGGATATTGATATATCTAAAGGAGAGTAATTGCTAGGTATGAGTCTAGAAATTGTGTTATGGTAATCACTTAAGGAACTAGGCCTGTTTGTTCTCCAGAATAGAAGATTCAAGAGGGAACTAGAAGTTTCTTCTCATACTTGAAGAGCTGTCAAATATCAAAGTAAGGATGTTCATTTTGTATAGTTTTTGAGGGAAGGAATGTAGAGGGTCCAAGGAGGCAAGGAGACAGCCTCCTCCCCGCTGCCGTTCTGGCTCTTCCCCCTACCCCTTGTAAAGAAGGAAGACTTTTCTAATGATTCATCAATTCATATAATAAAAAATGAACATGCTGCCTAGAAGACAGCACATTCAACTGCATCTTGACACAGGGCTGGAGGCAGAAGCTGCTGAATCAGGTGTGAGAACACCTGCATGACTCAGGCCTAGGTCTAGTATCTGGCCACTTCCTGGTTCTTCTTTTGACTCCCCAAGGACAGAAGAGGGGTTGGAGTCCTGATGCTCACCTTCATCAGAGAACTCTGTCTCTCACTCTCCCACCACTCCCCATCCCCCACCAGTTAACAGGGAGTTGACTCTGATTCATGATGACCCATTACAGATTGAATTGTGTCCCTCAAAAATGTGTTATAAATCCTAACCTCTAATTCTTGTGGTTATAATCACATTTGGGAATGGGTTGTCTTTGTTATGTTAATTAGACAAGATTAGCATAGGGTGTATCTTGAGTCAATCTCTTCTGAGATATAAAACAGATTAAAACACAAGCTAGAAAGGAGAGATGCCAAGCACATGAATATTGCCCAGGAGCAGAAGCCCAGAAGAGACTAGCACCTTCCTCCAGAGCCAACAAGAGAAAGAAAGCCTTCCCCTAGAGTTAGCACCCCGAATTGGAGCTCGTATCCTCCTAAACTGTGAGAAAATAATTTGTTTATTAAAGCCATCCATTTACGTGACCTTTGTGTGTCAGAGTAAAACTGCCTCATAGGGTTTTCAGTGGCTGACATTTTGGATGTAGATTGACAGGCAAGTCTTCTGAGGTGCCTCTGGGTAGACGTGAACATCCAATTTTTAGGTCAGAAGCCAACTGCTTAAGAGTTTGCACTATCCAGGGACTTGGGACCTATGCCAGGCCCTTTATATTTGCTAAATAAATTGATGGTTCACAAAAGAAATACAATGCAAAATTTAGAATAGGGAAGAAACGTCAGCAGTAGTAGACATTAACTGCGGGTCTTTAAGAATATCGGAGGATAGGAAAACATCAAGAGTAACTTACAGGGTTATAATAACACTTGAATGGTCTAAATTGAGAATTTTAAAAAGGAGAGAGGATATTTCTCCTGACTCTGAGCTAGTGACTTTATGAAAGTTTTAAAGACGTGGCAGAGGTGGATATCTGCAAAAAGAAAACTGAGATACGAGGAACATCACCTTGTCTAATAAGCTAAGACTGTTTTCACGAAACCTCTTCAGTAGTTATCTTACAACTTAAAACATAAACTGTATCACTATCCAGAAGCACCTCTTCCCAAAGTGGCAATGTAAAATTAGCGCAACCAGGACTAGCGATTTTATTTACTCCATCTTTCCACCTCGCCTCCGCCGGCACAGCCCACCAGGGCAAGATTTTCGTTTCTATCCGTTGTGTCCCCCTACTGCCCACAACCGGGACTGGCGTAGGAGGGGCGCTGACTAGTGAGCTCTTTAACGAGGCAGGCGGGCTAAGCCACCAGACCTGCGCAGGAACAGGAGCCGATCAGAGCTGGCCACCGGCTGACCCCAAGCGCCGCCGAAGCAGCTCCAGGGGCTGTGACAGCGACGGGGTTTGAGCGGAAGGGTGTTGGTGACCGCAGCCTACACCTACACCTCCTCCAACAACCTACCCAGGCCCCTGACCCCCGCATCGCACAGGCCCTCATACACAGCGCCCGTCCCCTCCCCCACGCCTAGTCTCTTCCCCGGCCCGGAGTCCCGCCCCACCCTCAAGCTCCGCCTGGCCAGAGACCCTACCGCGCCTGGCAGAAGCACTCACCCGGAAAGGTGCGGAGGACAGTGTGTCCGCGACTCGCCTCGAGTACCGCCTCCGGCCCGGCCTTTCCCCCACACCCCCGCGCGCTCGGCCATCTGCTGCTCGGGCCTGCGGAGGGCGGGGCGGGGCGTCATGCATGCGGAGGGCAGCGGCGGCTCCATTGTGCACCCGGCGGCGACGGCGATGGAGCAGGCTGCGTGGTCCCTGGGCGCGGGGCGGCAGGCGACGCGGCGTGACGGCTGAGCGCATGGAGCGGCGGGCAGCTGAGGCCACGGCGGCGGGCAGCCAGGCCCGGGGACACGCGGACCGCGTGAGGCTCGTGCAGGTGAGCGGGTGACGGCGGAGAGCGGGAGACCGGGCTAGGTTGCCCAGCCGCGGCGCCTGGAGTCACCCGACAGCGGCAGGTGCGGGTGGGGGCTGTCGCCCACCTGCCAGTGAGGCGTCCAGTGCTCCATTGGCCCGGGAGGCCCGGCGGAAGGAGGCCCGGACAGACCCCGTGAGGTTCTGCTCGCCTGCCTTAAGCTGTCGGTCCGATTCTTCAGGATCGCGGTGACTTGGGCCAGCCTAGCTATCTGGCCAGATGTGGCAGATGTGGTTAGAAAGATGGGTTGCCCATTTCGGGTTCCTGAAGGCGAAGCTTAGCTACCCACCGGCCGGCGTGCGGGCAGCCAGCTTGGGAGCATCGTGCCGCGTCCCGATCGGTGGTCTCAGGCAGACCTAGTGGGCGTCGAGGTCGTCCCACCGCCTTCACCTGTTTTCTTTGGGGGGGGGGGGCAGGCTTTGGGGCCTGGCATGTAAGTAGGTACTTGGGATGTTTCCGACTAGTGCGAAGACTGAAAGAAGATCCTACAGGCCTACGCCCCAGCCCCAGCTTTGCTGGGGTCTTGGTTGGATTCTGATCTGGTGGCATAGTCCACTTGGTACCTTTCCACGGTCCCGTTCACGCCTATCACAGAGCAGTGCAGAAACCCGTTGAGGCTTCATGGGCACCAAGGAAGTGTGACGCTGGCTGGTATGAGCTCACCTGGTTTTGGTGGGGAACACTTCCACTTCAGCTTCCCTAAGGCCAGGCCTCAGGTGGGGTGCCCTGGGTTGCCCTTTTTAAAGCAGTTAGACTAGAATCAGTAATGGTGTCGTTACATCGTTGTGTGATGTGGATAGGATTTGTGTGATGTGGATAGGATTTCACGGGGACATGAGCAGAATAGGTGACTCCTTCTGTAAATGAGGTGGATGTGGGCAGGTGAACATAGCTTTACTCATCAAATCCTAAAACGTGGAGGGCACCCCTCTGAGCTTGAAAAGGTAAAACTTAGGCACAGTGAGGGCAGCTGAACTTTAACCTTAGAGCACTGGTCGTTGGGACTGATTTTCCAAGGGACACCTTGGCTGACCAGGCACCTGGCTGACAAGGGCTGGGGTAACATGCAAGTTAGTCATGAGTACTTATTCTCTCCTGAGGCTCAGGAAGAAGAAGCTGACAACCACTGTCCCCACTGTAAACACTGACTTCATCAGCCAGTCACTGAAACATCCTATACCTGGGCAATTCATGGATGTTTATTTTTGGAATTTTGGGTTGAACCCTAGTATCCTGACTTAATGTAACAATTATATCAGCAAATGCTGTTGCTTCCCAGGTAGAGAAAGAGGAGTTGCAACCATCTGTGCAGGTGAGGACCCTTGTGTCCTCAATTTAGCGCCAGATGCCCCTCTTCCTGTATCACTCCAGAGCCCACAGTTGGTGTTCTCTGGGAACATCTGGTCCCCAGCATCCTGGGTACTTGAGCCCGACCCTGGTGCTCTGGCTCATGAGGAGAAGATGCCATAGATGACCCTTCTGGGATATGGGCCTACTCTGGGCCCTGTTGTTGTTGTTGTTATGTGCCGTTGAGTCGGACCCGACTCATAGCGACCCCTCCTTGGGTTTTCGAGGCGGTATCACTACAGAAGTAGATTGCCCCATCTTCCTTCCGAGGAGTGGCTGGTGGGTTTGAACCGCCAGCTTTCTGATTAGCAGTCAAGTGCCTTAGCCACTATGCTACCGGAGACTCTGGGCCCTATGGCTTGCCAAATGGAGTGTTGCTGCTGTTCCTAGCTGACCAGGCAGGCAAAGAAGTGGCATGGAGTGGAGGCTGGAAAGGATTGGAAGTGTGTGATGCTGGGCCTTCAGTGGGACCCACACTAAGTTCTGCTTTTGGTCAGCACACAAGACTTGGCGATACATCTGTTCTAGGGCTCCCAGTCAAGGAGGGTGGTGAGTTCTAAGAACACTTTGGCCTTCTAGATTGACCTCACGCGAGGGTAGCTCGCTGAGGGGTCCTAGCTGGCCCCTGGTTATAGGTGGATCGGGAGGGTAGGGCAAGGAGCCACAGGGAGCTCAACACAACTTTCTTCAGGCAGGCAAGTATCTCACAGACTCTAGGCTTATTCCCAGTGCTGCTTCTAAGGCCAGGAGGGGAGGAGGTCTGTGTTCACAGGACATCTCTCCCTTTAGATCAGGAGCAGGATTGAGAACCTTTGGAGCAGATTGTCCTCTGTGAGAGTGAGGAACTGAGTGAGCCATTAGGGCAAGGGAACTGGAAGTATTTGTGGTCTCATGCACAGCGGAGAACAGTGGTTGTGGGAGTCCCCAGACCCATGTGACATGGGGCTGCAGGCTGCCTATGACCTGTACTGTCAGGCTTAACTGGACACGTGCTCTCACCTCCCTGTTCTCTTGGGCTCTTAAACTGGAATCTCTGGGCCTGCCACATCACCTGCAATCTTGTTATAATGGAAATCTTGGACTCCACCCATTCCCTTGAATTAGGGTGTGGCGCTAAGCAGTTCTGTTGTTACCAGTTGTTTAGGTGACTCTGATGCCACATCCAAGGTGATGTGAGGGGAGGCAACCTCCTTCAACTCCTTTAGCTTGAATGGCAGGGAGTGCTATCAGCCTTCATGCCTATTACCCACCTCTTGGCATCTTGGGTCACCAAATTTGCTCTGTTGGGAGAGGGGAGAACTGTCATGGGGCATCCCTTGGAGAGAGATGGTTGATGGTTGGTTTTGTTTTTTATTTTTTATAATTTTTATTTTGAGACAATAATAGATTCACACACAGTGGTAAGAAATATCACTCCTTAGATTTCCTTGTACCCTTTACCCAGTTTACTTTAATAGCAACATTTGCAAAGGTATAGTAAAATATCATAGCCAGGATATTAACATTGACACAGTGAAGATATAGAATATTACCATCAACACAGGGGTCCCTCTGTTATTCTTTCACAGACACACCCATTTCCCTCACACCCCACCCCCTTTTTATTCCCTGGCAACTTGTAATCTGTTCTTAAAATTTTATGTCAATCATGTTATATAAATGTTAT
>NW_006922205.1:991663-1032085 GCF_000298275.1 Orycteropus afer afer
TTCACTTAACACTTTGTCTCGTGATATTGACTGCAGTTTCCCACAGTGTAACAGCTCTCTTCCCACCCTTCCCATAGCTACCTCTTCCCTGTATCCTTTTCTCCCATGCACTCCTGCCCCTGAGCTGTCTCCCTGTGCATACACAGCCCTTCTGTTCTCCCATGATTGATCTCTCCAGAGGGTGTGTCTACCTAATATAAATGTTCAGCTCATATGCCTGTCTTTTGTTTGGCTGGAAGCCACAGGAATGAGTTCAGTTCCAAATCTGAAGGGCAGCTAGGAGCCATAGTCTCAGGAGTTTCACCAGGCTCTATCAGACCACCAAACCTTTTTTTGATGATTGTGAATTTTGTTCCACATTGTTCTCCCGCTCTATTCAGGATCTCCAGCACCAATCCTCCTCCAAGTGGTTGACAGTGGTAGCTGGGCACCATCTAGTTCTTCTGGTCTCATAGTCATATAGTCTGAGGATCATATGGTGTACCAGTCCCTTGGACTAATTATTTCCAAGTATCTTTGGTTTTCTTCATTCTTCTTTGCTCTGGAGGAGGAGAGACCTATTATCATTGCATCTAGATGGCCACTTGCAGCTTTAAGATCCCAGCCGCTACTTAACAAAGCAGGATGTGGAACAATATTTTTGTGTCATATGTTATGCCAATTGAGCTTGATGTCCCTGTGACCATGGTTCTGAACCCAAAGGTCCAGCTACTCAGATCCCTCCAGGTAGCTGGCTGTGCCCAAGTGACTACAACCTTGTCCTTTGTCAGCTGTACTATAGACCTGGGAATTGTTACAGAACATACAAATACACTTGTAGAAACATAGTCTGCCAACCCAATACATGGTCATGGGCATACTTCCCGCTGCATAGACATATCTAATAGTTCCACCTGTCCCCCTGTCTATCCACCCATAGATGCAGTGTTTGCTATCACTGACAACACAGTGCTATATGTGCAAAAGGGTCCATCTTTGTTGTCTATACCTTCCGTGCACCTCTCTCTGTCTTCCTCTTCCTCAGTGCCACTGTGTTGATCACTCACATTTGGCACATTGCCCTTCCCTTCACCTAAATCAATACTTGTCTCTACCTATCTATCAGTATTCCCCCCCCCCCCACTCTTGATAACCAACAAAGAGAGTTTCCTTTCATATATAAACCTTTCCTTGACTTTTTACAATAGCGGACTAATATAATATTTGTCCTTTTGTGATTGACTTATTTCACTCAGCATAATGTCCTCCAAGTTCATCCACATTATGTGGTGTTTTGCAGATTATAGGTTATTCTTTAGTGTTGTATAATATTCCATTGTGTGTATGTACCATTTGGTTACCCATTCTTCTGTTGATTGGCACATAAGTTGTTTCCACCTTTTTGCTATTGTAAATAGTGCTGCAGTGAACTTGGGTGTTCTTGTCCTGGCTCTCACTTCTTTAGGATATATACCTAGTAATGGAACTGCTGGGTCAAATGGTATTTCTAATTCCAACTTTTTAAGGAATTGCCATACTGCTTTCCACAGTGGTTGTATCTTTTTTACAGTCCCACCAGCCGTGTATGAGAGTCCCAATCTCTCCACATCCTTGCCAGCATTTGTTATTTTCTGTCTTGTTGCACTTTGCTATTAGTGCTGGGTTGAGATGGTATCTCATTGTTGTTTTGATTTGCAGCTCTCTGCTGGCTAATGATCATGAGCATTTTTTCATGTATTTGCTGGCTGCCTGAATATCTCTTTTGGTGAAGTGTCTATTCATACCTTCTGCCCATTTTTAAATTGGATAACATCTTTTTGTTGTTGAGGTGTTGGGAGTTTTCTATAAATTTTAGAGATAAGTCCCTTGTCAGATATATCATTGCCGAATACTTTTTCCTAATTTGTAGGTTCTCTTTTTACTCTTTTGGCAAAGTCTTTTGAAGCACATAAAAATTTAATTTTTACATGGTCCCATTCATCTAGTTTATACTCAGCTGTTTATGCATTTTGGGTTATGCTTGACAGTTTATCTATGCCATAAATTACCAAAAACCAAACCCACTGCTATTGAGTCGGATGCAACTCACAGCAACCCCTCCTTGGGTTTCGACAGAGTATCACTACGGAAGTAAATTGCCCAACCCTCCTCCTGAGGAGTGGCTGTGGGTGCCATAAATTAGAGCTCCTAAATTTCCCCCTGTGCTTTCCTTGAGGAACTTTATAGTTTTAGGTTTCACATTTAAATCTTTGATCCATCTGGAGTTAGTTTTTGTGTGTGGTGTGAGGTATGGAGCTTGTTTCATTTTTCTGCCAGTGGATGTCCAGTTTTGGGAGCACCATTTGTTAAAGAGACAATCTCTTCTTCATTTAATGAATTTCTACCCTTTTTCAAAAATCAGCTGACCATAGGTCAGTGGATCTATTTCTGGGTTCTCAGTTCTTTTCCACTAGTCTGTGTGCCTATCGTTGTACCAGTACCAGGCAATTTTGGCTACTGTGGCTTTATAGTAGGTTTTGAGATTTAGGAGTGTGAGACCTACTTTGTTCTTCTTCTTCAATAGTGCTTTTATTATCCGAGGACTCTTTCCTTTCCATATAAAGTTGGTGATTGGTTTTTCCTTATCCTTAAAGAATGTAGGTGGGATCTGGATTGGGATTGCATTGCATGTATACATTGCTTTGGGTAGTATTGACATTTTCACAGTGTTCAGTCTGCCTGTCCATTATCATGGTATGTTCTTCCATTTATGTAGATCTCTTATGGTTTCTTGAAGTAGTGTTTTGTAGTTTTCTTTGTAAAGGACTTTTGTGCCCCTAGTAAGATATATTCCTATATTGATTGATTGTAGCTGTTGTAAATGGTACTGATTTCTTTATTTCTTTCTCAGCAATCTCTTTGCTGTTGTAGCGGAATCCAACTGATCTTTGTTATGTTGATCTTGTATCCTGCCACTATGCTAAATCTCTGTTAGTTCCAGTAGGTTTTTTTTTTTTTTTTTTTTTTGAGTCTCTTGGGTTTTCAATGTATAGAATCATATCATCAGCAAATAGGGATGGTTTTACTTCTTCCTTACCAATTTGTATGCCTTTAATTTCCCTTTCTTGCCTTACTGCCCTGCCTAGGACTTCCAGTACAATGTTGAATAGAAGTGGTGATAGAAGGCATCCTTGTCTGGTTCCCATTCACAAGGGGAATGGTTTTAGTCTCTCTCCATTGAGAATCATGTTGGCTGTTAGCTTTGTTTGTGTGCCCTTTATTATGTTGAGGAATGACTCTTCTATTCCTATTTTGCTTAGAGTTTTTACCAGAAATGGGTGTTGGATTTTATCCAATGCCTTTTTTATATCAATTGATATGATCATGTGGTTCTTTTCCTTTATTTTATTTATGTGATGGATGGCATTGATTGTTTTTCTAATATTGAACCATCCTTGCATACCTGGTATGAACCCCACTTGGTCATAATGAATTATTTTTTTGATAATTTGTTGGAGTCTATTGGCTAGAATTTTGTTGAAGATTTTTGCATATATATTCATGAGGGATGTTGGCCTGTAGTTTTCCTTTTTAGTGATGTCTTTGCCTGGTTTGGTATCAAGGTTATGCTTGCTTCATAAAAATGAATTAGGGAGGATTCTATCCTCTTCTATGTTCTGGAATAGTTTGAGTAGGATTAGTGTCAGTTCTCTGAATGTTTGGTAGAATTCTCCAGTGAAACTGTCTGGGTCAGGACTTTGTTTTGTTGATAATTTTTTTATGACATGTTCAATTTATTTTGTTACTGGTCTGTTCAACGTTTCCACCTAAGTCTGTGTTAGTTTAGGTAAGTAGTGTGTTTCTAGAAATCTGTCCATTTCCTTTAGATTTTCAAATTTGTTCAAGTATAGTTCTTTATAGTATCCTAGTATTACCTTTTTTATTTCTGTTGGTTTTGTTGTAATGTCTCCCAATTTGTTTATTTGTGTTGTTTGTATTCTCTCCCTCTTTTCCTTTGTTATATTTGCCAGTGGTTTATCAATTTTATTTATTAATCTTTTCAAAAAAACAACTTCTGGTTTTGTTGATTTTTTTTTCTTTCTATTTTCTGTTTCATTGATTTCTGCTCGAATTTTTACTGATTGTTGGAGATGTTGGTTTAAGGTGTTGATTTTGACTCTTCTTTTTTGATGTGCATTTATTGCTATAAATTGACTTTTGATCTTTGCTTTTGCTGTGTCCCAAAGATTTCACTAAGTTGTGTTTTCAGTCTTGTTTGTATCAAGGAATTTTTTAATTTCATTTTTTAATCCTTCTATTACCCAGTCATTCTTAAGGAGGGTCAGTTTCCATGTGTTTGCTCTTTTTCCATTGATCTTCCTATTGTTGGTTTCTAATTTGATAGCATTGTGATCTGAGAAGATGCTTTGTGGGATTTCAGTGTTTTTAAATTCATTAAGGCTTGCTTTATGGCCTAACATATGGTCTATCAGGAGAATGTTCCATGTGCACTGGAAACAAATGTATATTGTGCTGTTGTTGGGTGAAGTGTTCTATTTTGTTGTGTTGTTGTTTGCCATCGAGTCGGACCCAACTCATAGCAACCCCTCCTTGGGTTTCCGAGGCAGTATCACTACGAAAGTAGATTGACCAATCTTCCTTCTGAGGAGTGGCTGGTGGGTTTGAATTGCTAGCCTCTGGTTAGCAGTCAAGTGCCTTAGGCACTATGCTACCAGAGAAAGTCGGTTGATTGTATTTTGTTCTTTTGTGTCTTTGTTGAATTTCTTTTCAGTTTTTCTATTAAAGTCTCCTACTATGACAGTGGAGTCATTTGTTTGTTTTTCAATTATATTAGTGTCTGATTTATGTATTTTGGGGCTCTTTCATTGAGTTCATAGGTGTTTATTATAGTTATATTTTGTTGTTCGATTGATCATTTAATCATTACATAATGTCCTTTCTTGTCTCTTATGGTGGTTTTTGTCTTTAAGTTAATTTATCAGGAATTAATATTACCGCTCCTACTCTTTTTGTTTGCCATTTGCTTGATACACCTTTTTCCAATCTTTGATTTTTAATCTGTTTTTGTCTTTGTCTCTGAGGTGTGTCTGTTGTGGGCAGCATGATGATGGGTTATATTTTCTTATCCAGCTTGCAACTCTCTGTCTCTTGAGTGAGGCATTTAATCCATTGACATTCAGTGTAATTATTGACAAGAATGAATTTGTTGCTGTCATTTTATTATTATTTTTTTTTATGGTGTTCCTGCTTTCATTGTTCCATACAATTTCCTGTGCTGAGCTCATTTTGTTTATGAATCATGTTATCATTTCTTTTGTTGCTGTTGTTTTAATATTTGCTAAATAATTGTGCTTGTCTGCTTTTTTTTTATTGTGATGTGAAGGTTTATCATTTTTCTTCGAGGTTACCCTGTGATGTATGATTTTCTTCCCAAGTTTAGAACAGTCCATTCTGTCTTGCAACTCTCTTGACTTCCTCACCATTTAGAAGTTCTATAACAATGCTGTTTTTCCCCTCTTTTTGGTTTGTAGTTGTCTCATTTGCCAATTGATGTCGCTGGTTCCTTGTTTACAGTCTTGTAATCTTATTTTACTTTGGATATTTCCATAGCTGTGTTGGTTTCTGTGTTATGTCATCTTATGTATTAATGGTTGGTTGCCGGTTGCTATTATGGGTTATCTGTTCAGAGGACTCCCTTTCGGATGTCTTGTAAGGTTGGTCTGGTTTTAACAAATTCGCTTAATTTCTGCCTATCTGGAAATCTCCTAATTTCACCATCATATTTGAGAGACAATTTTGCCAGGTAAAAAATTCTTGGTTGGAAATTTTTCTCTTTCAGGGTTTTACATATACCATCCCATTGCCTTCTTACCTGCCTGGTTTCTGCTGAGAAATCAGGGCTTAGTCTTATTGGTTGCCCTTTGTAGGTAACTTGTCATTTTTCTCATGCTGCTTTCAGGATTCTACCTCTGTCCTTGGTTTTGGTGAGTTTGGTGATGATATGTCTTGATGGTTTCTTTTGGGGTCTTTCCTGTTTGGGGTTCATTGGACTTCTTGAATGAATATATTCTCATCTTTCATTATATTAGGGAAGTTCTCTTCCAACAAATCAACTATTTTATCTGTGGTTTTCTTTTTCTCTGCCTGTTCTGGAATTCTTATTACAGGTAGGTTATTCCTTTTAATGGTATCCCACATGAACCTTAGGCTTTTTTCATTTTGTTTTGATCTTTTTTCTGATTGATCCCTTGCCAAAGAAGTACTGAGGTATTTGTCTTCAATCTCATTAATTCTGTCTTCCATTGATTCATTTCTACTCCTTTGCCCTTTCAGTGTGTTAATTCGCAAATTTAGTATTAATCTTCTGGATTTCTATCTGTAGTTTTTTTTTTTTTTATCATTTCTAATCGTTTATTTTGTCATTTTGTTCTTATATTTTCTTCTGAAATTATTCTAGATTTTTGTCTATGTTCTCATTAATTTTTTCAGTGTTTTCTTTGATCTGTCTCTCAATCCGTTGAAGGTACCTAAATATAATTCTTTTGAATTCCTTATCAAAGAGTTCCAATGCTTCTTCTTCCTCAGAGATGTATTCTGCATCTGTATCCTGCTCCTTTGTTTCTACTGCTTTATCTTGCTTGTTTTTGTGGACTGTGATGGTCTGTTGTCTCCGAGACATTGTGACTTTGTTCTATGTATATTTAATTGGTGATTGTATGTTACAGTGATTCACCCAGGATTTTCATTTTCTTTTTTTTGGATGTATCTTAGTAAGCAGGACACTGTTCTATTCACTAGTTGGCAGCACTTATGCATTCACCACCTGTCTCCTGGTGGGTGTGATGTAGAATGAGAGTGGCTGCACAGATTTCTGTTAACTGTGAAGAGTAGTTAAGGGTGAGTCAGGCTCTTACTGTTGATCATGTATTATTGGGCAGTTGGTGTGGAAGGATGTGGTGGCCCTCACTCAGTAAGTGGAGCTACAGAATGTCTGGGTGTGATTGGGTTGTATGGGTATGGTTGCTGTCTCCCACTCAGACAAAAACAATTGAAAAACCACCAAAAAAAGTAAAAGCAAGAGGACAAAAAACACACACCACATAGACACACAGGAACAATCACCAAAAGAGAAAAAAGGAAAAAAAAAAAAAAAAGAGGAAAGGCAATAAATGAGAGGAAATATTTAAAGAAATACTTAAACACAAAAGAAATATGAATAGAAAAAGGAGAAAAAACAAAAACACAGTATCTGGGGAGAGGGGAATAAGAGAAAAGATGTAGGCAAGGAGAGCAATGAAGAAAAAAATGGGAAATATGCAAAAAAGACAAACAAGTTGTGGTACTTAATGTTTGTGTGAATGAGGAGAACCACAGGAAAGAAAAAAAATGGGAACCAGAAAAAGGGATGAGAGAAAAAGCTGAAAACTAGAACCTGGGAAGGGAAGAAGAAAAAATAATAACAAAAACAAACAAACAAAAAGAATGATTTTAAAACAAATTAAAAAAAAAAAAAAGAATCTGGGCAAGGCAGAGCGTCCCACAGACTGGGATGGAATTCCTGCTGGCACAGAAGGGGTGGGGGGAGAGTGAAGGATAGCCACATCTCTGTTCACCAAGGAGGGTGTGGGGTATAAGAGCAACAAGGAGAATATTACATCTTTCCAGTCCTCAGTGTCTGGTATGTCCTTACTGTCCCTGGCAAATGGAGTCCATTCTTAGATCCCTGGAATGTGAGAGAACACTGTTGCTTTAAATATCTAAAATGATTGAACCACTTGTAAACATTCAAAATGGCTGCACCCTCTGGACAGCTGAAAGTCCACAACTCAGGGCGTTGTCTCCTTCTTTGCTGTTTCCCCTTTTATTCACCAGCCACCAGTGCAGTTCTGTTTGCAGCCCTGGCTGGCAAGGCCAATGTTTAGGTTAATTCTTAGGTCCTAACACCACTTGGCAATATCCAAGTTGTCTGTGCCATCAGGATCGCTGATGGTCTGCAGCTCCATATGTTTCCTCCTTCACTGTTTTCATCAAGGTTCTTTTACTAGTTGGAGTTTGTACACTTCTGTATCCTTCTTTTCAAAGTTAGAGCTTCAGGATTATCTTCTGTATCTGTTAATTGGTTCCTCTTTTCTTGTTGAAGAGGTTCTGTGTAGTTTGTCTACCTATTCCGCCATCTTACCAGAACCTTGTATGTAAACTTTGGAATTGGTTTTGTTTTTTTTTTAACCCATAGCATAATTCTCTTGAGATTCATTCAAGTTGGGCCTAAAAATTAGTTGTCCCTTTTCCATGACTACAGGGGACATCAAGTTCAATTGGCATAATATGCTACACAAAAACATTGCTCTACATCCTGCTTTGGCAAGTCGTGACTGGGATCTTAAGAGCTTGCAAGCGGCCATCTAGATCCAACAATGGGTCTCTCCTCATCCAAAGCAAAGAATAATAAAGAAAACAAAACATTCATGGAAACATTTAATCCAAGCAACTGGTACATCATGCAATCCTCAGCCTTTGCGACTGAGACCAGAAGAACTAGATGGTGCCCGGCTACTACTGTCAACCACTTGGAGGGGGATCTATGTAGGAGATCCTGGACAGAGTGGGAGAACAGTGTAGAACAAAACTCAAAATCATTAAAAAAAAAAAAAAAAAAAAGGTGGGGGGGAGGAACAGGTTTGCTGGTCTGGTAGAGCATGATGGAACCACTAAGACTATGGTCCCTAGCTGCCCTTTAGGTCTGGAATTGAACCCACTCCTGTGGTTTCCAGCCAAACATAAGATAGGCATATGCGCTGAACATTTGCATTAGGTACATACACTTCTTGGAGAGATCAATCATGGGAAAGTAGAAGGCCTATGTATGCACAGGGAGATGGTTCAGGGAGTGGGAATGCATGGGAGGGAAGGACACAGGGAAGAGGTGGCTATGGGGAGGAAGTGGGAGGAGAAATATTACATTGTAGGAGATTACAGTCACTGTCATGAAACAAAGTGTATGTGAACTGCTGTATGGAAGATGAATTTGCCTTGTAAACTTTCACCCAAATCAAAATAATATTAAAAAAAAAAAGTCCCTTTTTATTGGTGGTATGGATATACGACAGTTGTTTAACCTTTCACCTGTTAAACTTCTAGAATATTTAAGTTTCTTGGTTATTATGAATGGAGCTACTGTAAACGTTTTTGTGCAGGCTTTTGTACATAGTTTTCATTTCTCTGGAATAAATGTCCAGGAGTGCATTATGCTGAGTTGAATGGTAGTTGTATGGTTAGCTTTGAGAGAAATTCCTAAACTCTCTGTTATCCACCATGATTACCATTTTACATTCCCACCAGCCATGTGTGTGAGATGCAGTTCTTCTGCATCCTTTCCATCATCTAATAACTAATTTTAGCCATTCTGAGAGTTGTGTCACTGTGGTTTTAATTTGCAGTTCCCTGCTCATTTGCCATCTTCAGTGACATGTCTGTTCATGTTTTTGCCTATTTTGTAATTGGATCACTTTTTTTTTTACAGTGAGTTTTGAGAATTCTTTAAATATTCTAGATACTAGTCATTCGTCAGATATGTGGTTTGCAGATATTTTCTCCCAGTCTACAGCCTTTTGCAGAACAAAAGTTTGTAATGTTAATAAGTCTAATTTATTATTTTATTTTATGGATCAGGCTTTTGGTGTCATATATAGGAACTCTGACTAGCCCTTTTTCCTAAAGTTTCTCACATATGTATTTTTCTAGAAGTTTTATAGTTTTGCATTTCACATTTGAATTTACAATCTTTTTTTTTCTCTGATCTATTTTGTGTATATTTTTGTAATAGGGTATAAAATACTTTTTTTGTCTATGGTTGTTCAATTGCTCCAGCACCATGTTTTGTTGTCCCCCATTGACTTGCTTTTGCACCTTCGTTAAAAATTGGATGGACATGTTTCTGTGGATATATGTCTGGGTTCTCTGTTCTGTTCCATTGATCTGTGTGTCTATTCCTCTGCCAGTATCACACTGTCTTGATTTTTGTAACTATGTTATTATGTCTTGAAACCCTGGGTTGTTGCTATAGGCCTAATCCAGCAAGTCTGAGAGGAATTTCTGTCCATTGTCAGGTTCTTCCTATACCTCAAGTATCACCATCCTGGAGTCTTCCCTTGACTGCTGGTGATCCTGGCACCCAGGCCAGATGGGCTGGCTTCTGTGCAGGCAAGCCCCTGAGCCCTCTGGAGTCATGGATCCCTGCTTTGTCTGCTTCCCAGAAGGAACATAGTCCAGGGGCGGCAGGAGAGGAACCAAGAGTCTAGACTGGCCCCTTCTAAGGGTGACCAGCCTGGCTCCCCTGGGAGGAGATGTCAGGAAGGAGAGCCCTACTCCTGCCCTTCTGAGTGTGCGTTGTACACCTTGCCATCCCTGCTTTTGGTACCCTTTCCAGCTTCTGTGCTCCTTGTTCCCTCTTTCCCTCACTCCTTTGACTCTAGGAGGCCTAGCTGGGCAAGGCCAGGGTGAAGGGAACTGAGTGGATTTGGCCATCTGGGGATGCTTGGGGACCACTCTGGCTCACTGGACCTCCCAGAGCAGGGACTAGTAAGAGATGGGCATGCCCTCTTCCTGTGTGATGCTTGCCAGCTATTGGCTCCTGGGTTCCTGAGGCTTTGCCCAGCTTCCTCTTGCCTAATTGGTCTCCTTCTCTCCCATCCATGGCCACCCAGGTAGCAGGATGAAGCCCTATAGCCTATAGTTCCTATGTCGGCATGTGGAGAAAGGCAAAAAGACAGCAACAGGATTCTTGGCTCTGGTTAGATCAGGAAGAGGTGAGGGGGCATTCCTCATGTCCAGGCATGGTAATTAAAGCATGGGCAGTGCCAATTAGAGCAGCACCAGCTGGTGACAATGTACTGCCTACACAGAGCAGGCAGAAGCAAGCAGGGAAGTGTTGGCATGCAGAAGTCTGCAGATGGGGTCCAGCCTTTGCCTGGGCAGGCGACTTGGGGTGAGCCTCTTGCTTCCTGTCCCTCAATTTTCTCATCACTGAAATGGGTGAGTGAACACATGGTGAGAAGGCTCCTGCTTACAGCAATACACTGTGGTTCTGGGAGAGGTAAGGCGGCCCACATAGGATCCTCATTTGCTGCCAGGGTTTGCACATCCCTGCTGTTCCTTGGCCCTGTCTGCCCAGGTAGTCAGTTTTATATACATGTACCATGCCACTCTTGGGCCCCATGTGTCTCGACATATCCTGTGGGTGCCTGCTGACTCTCTGCTCCTAGCCTCTGTGTGGGACCCCTCTGCTCACCTCTGAGAGGGACCACCATCACCAGACTCTGGCTTGTCCTAGTGACCAGTGTGCTGGGATATGATCTCAGGCCATCTCTCTTCATTTAGCCCCAAGGGAGGGGCCACAACTCTGACTGCCCCTGTGGAGGGGAGGGCAGCATAAGGAGGGAGAGGGTTGGGGCTGCTGGCCCCATGCTTTGCACCCACCCTCTGACCTAGCCACCCCAGCCTCCTGAGCCACCTTGGGCTCTGCCCCACCTGGGTTGGACCCCCTCCCAACTACCTGGTGACATTTCTCCTACTTCACCTTGGCCTTCACCCACTGGGCCTTCTGATGGGAGGTTCTCCCAATTCTGCCCCCTCATATTTCCCAGATTTAAGGATTTTCCCACCAACTTTTTTTTATTTTTTGGTTTTATATTCATATCTAGTAAGCTTGTAGGAAGGCCTTTGTGTGGGAGGGAAAGTGTGGAAAGTATTAGGAATCTTAATGCTTGTTTTTAGGGCTGATCCTGGAACTCAAGGTGGGAGAGCCACTCCTGGGCTCTATTTGCCTCATAACAGTGAGGCCAGCAGGACATCAGTTTCCTGGACAGCCATAACACCCTGAGCATGGCCCTGTGGTCCCAGTTTGCCCTACCTTGTCCCATATTAGAGAGCAACGGCCTCTGGCATAGGATAGCACTATGCGTGACAGCTGTCAGCCCCTCTACCCTCTGAAAGGTGCTGGAAGATGATGGTGGCTGACTGTGAAGAGGCAGCCTGTCAGATGTCTGCGGCATCCGTGATCACAGTTGCATCTCAGCTAACAGTCCCTTTCCTTCTCTCCCAGCAGCCAGTGCAGCGAAGTGCCAGATAAGTACCATCAAGGGCAGCTACATTCTGCCACAGCCCCAGCATTGGGGCTGCTCCGTGGCCCATGAACCCTATGAACCCCATGAAACCCGTCCTCCCCCCGACACCGCACGGGTAAGTAGCTGCTCCCAGCTGTACATGGGGGTTGGGTCTGAGTGGAGAGGTGCTCTTCTGCCTGGGGGACCATGTGACCATGTATACTGCCCTGTTGCTATCATCATTGTCTGGGTGTGGGGCCTCACCCACATCTTCTTCTGCAGTGATGGTTCATTCACATATGAGTCCGTGCCTTGGCAACAAAGTGCCAATCAGCCTGCAGGATCGCTCTCCGTGGTAACAACCGTGTGGGGAGTTAGCAATACATCCCAGAGTCAGGTAAGATTGTATACCTAGGCGCCTGCCTCCAAGCATAGCCTGTCTCATAAGGATGGGCTGGGGGAAGGGCTGAGAGTGAAGATAGAACTTCCCAAGGCTCTGAGGTCAAGGGACAATAGTTCTCCTTCATCCATTGCCCTGGGCCTTTTTACCTGTATTGTTCAACTGGCATAGCAGACCTGACCCTCTCCTACACTTTTGCCCTTCCTCCATCTTTCATTTCCAGTATTGTGGAGCCATAACTTGAAGTGAGCTATATGGACAGTTCCTATTAATGGGTTTTCTACAGTGTGAGTGTGTCTTACTTTGTTGCAGGTCTTGGGGAGCACCATGGGTCCTGGAGGGAACCCTTCGAGCAGTTCCATGATGCCCAGCTTGGCAGGCAGTAGCTCTGCCCTGAACTCACAGCAGTTCCTTGGGCAGCAAGCATTTGCTGAGGGCAGTGCCAACAAGAGCTACATGCAGCAGGGGGTGTATGGCCGCGGGGGCTACCCCGGGGGGCCCAGCTTCACCACTGGGTACGCAGGGTCCTCCCTTCGGCAGGTATCCAAGGAGCCTTCTGGGTGCAGTGCTTGAACTTGGTGGGCACTTCAGAACTGTGTTGTGCTGGCTGTTGAATCTGCCTTTCCTGTTGTTACAGTGACAATGAAGGTGTTTTGGAAAAGACTGGGGATCCCTATCATTGTCATGCCCATACTGGCTTTTGAGTGATGTGCAGGGTAGTTTGCAATCCTATGTCTCCTGCAGGTATACGGGTGGCCCAAGTGGCCCTGGGGGCATGGGTCTCCCTTCCCATGCGACGCGGCCCTCTACTGACTTCACTCAGGCTGCTGCTGCTGCTGCTGTGGCTGCTGCTGCAGCCACTGCCACTGCCACAGCCACAGCCACTGTGGCTGCTCTCCAGGAGAAGCAGACTCAGGAACTGAGCCAGTACGGAGCGGTGAGGCGCCCCCAGCAAGCCACTGGGAGAGGGAGCCTGCCTTGGGAGAGGGAGCCTCGGCAAGGCAGAGGGCCCAGGTTTAGAATCCCTCCTTCCCTGAAGTCTTCAGGAACTCAGATGAACAAAATGTCCTAGGGCTGATGAAGATGGAGCTAGTGGACAGGGTGGTAGGTGGGAAGGACATGAGGCTGGGAGGGGGAGCTAGGTATTTTGTCATAGGAGAGCCTGGTGAGAGGGTGGCACCATCATGGCAGAAGGTGGAAGCCCAGAGGCCTGGGATGAATCTTCTCTTTTCTCTTCCTAGATGGGGGCTGGACAGTCTTTTAACAGCCAGTTTCTGCAGCATGGAGGTCCCCGGGGGCCCAATGTGCCCCCCGGCATGAGCCCTCCCAGCATGGGGGGAGTCATGGGTTCTTCCAGCCTCTCCCCCATGGGCATGAACCCGACCCGGGCAGGAGGGATGACACCCCTGTATGGAGGGCAGCGCCTGCCCCAGCACACGCACCCTGGGCCCTCCCAGGCCCAGCCACTGCCCCGACAGGGAGTCAAAAGAGTCTACTCCAGTGAGGTGAGTATGATTGGGCAGCCAGGGCAACCTCAGTCCCACTCTGGCAAGATTGGGCTTCTTGTGTATGACAGAGAAACAGACCCCCTAAGTGGTAAGAGTCCCTGCTTCTGGTCTTTTGAGCTTCCAGAGCTGGGGGCCCTGCTCCAGTACATGAAGTGCTCTGAGGACCAGCTTCCTCCTGACAACTACCATCTTTCTTTTCCTGCTATCTATCTGCCTCATTTTTCAGGTGTATCCAGGGCAGCAGTACCTGCAAGGAGGCCAGTATGCACCCAGCACTTCCCAGTTTGCTACCAGTTCGGGGCAGCCCCCTGCACCCTCTCCCTCTTACCCTGGGCACAGGCTGCCCTTGCAGCAGGGCATGGGGCAGTACCTGTCTGCCCCTGGCCCCACAGCACTGCACTATAAGGTAGGAGCCCCTAGCCAGGCATATAGGAGGCAAAAGTGACCCTGAGATATCTGCCTTGATCTGCTGAGTGGGGTGGAGACCCATGTGCACATTTAGGGACAGGAGATGGAATAGACATGAGTTTCACTAGTAGTACTCACAGAGGGCATGGGAGGGGCTCGGATTTGAGCTGAATGATCCTCTGAGGCTATGTGCCTCTTGGTGGGAATTTGGTGTGGGAGTAATAGGCAGCCATCCAAACCACTTGTGGATAGGTCCTTGATGGAGAGAGTTGTATTTTCTCATCTTGTTGCTGAAGAGATAAAGCCCCCCAAGAGGACTTGTGGGGGCCCTGGGTCAGCTGCTGTGTCTATATCACACCAGAAATACTGTATTGCCCCTATTGGAGTGCTTGGGGGCCTCCCTACACTATTCCACATGCTAGGAACCTCAGACAAGAGAAGTGTCCATGGGGCAACTTGAGTCTTTTTAACCCTTCTATCACTTCTTCCTACCCCAGAAACCCTTTTCCATGTGGAATCCCTTCTGTTCTGTAGTATTTTTTTAAATCATGAAGTTAGTATGTGTTGCTTATTTTGAAAATATAAAGAAAATCTAATGAAAAAGATCAGGGCCCACCTGTGAAGGTGGATCACTCCTTGGTTTGAGTCCTGAGTGGCTCCAGCCAAATGGGAGGTGTGATGTGCTCCAACTGCAGGCCCCATGCAGTTTTCTCTTCTGTAGTCCACAGACCAGTTCAACGGGCAGAACACCAGCTTCAATGGAGGGAGCTTCAGCTACAGTCAGCCAAGCCTGAGTGGGGTATGGGCGGGTGGCTTGAGGGTGGGCATAGGGAGAGGGACCAGCCACTGCAGTTCTACCAGCCCTCAAGCCAATAGAGGCATTGTGGGTGGTACCAGCCAGGTACCCTTGTGCTGATCACTCCCAGGATGTCCCACACATGAATGCCCACCATTCTGTACTGACTGCTTTTGCTCCCCCTTGCAGCCTGCCCGCTCCATACCTGGCTATCCCAACTCCCCACTGCCAGGGAACCCCACACCACCTATGACCCCCAGCAGCAGCGTCCCCTATGTGTCTCCAAGCCAGGATGTCAAGTCCCCCTTCCTACCTGACCTCAAACCCAATGTGAGCTCCTTGCACTCTTCCCCTTCCGGTGAGTCCATCTTCAGAGCAGTGGTGATAGGGCGGGTGGGCTGGGGATTCCATAACCAAGGAGAAAGTGTTTGAGATTTCTGGGGGTGGGATAGTTGCTAGGTTTCTGGGCCATAAGCACCCTGAGAGAAGTCAGGAATTCTCTAAAGATGAAATTTGAGTAATGGCCCTTGTTGTTAGATGCTGTTGAGTTCAATTCAAAATGACCCCATGTAACAGAGTAGCACTGCCCCATAGGGTTTTCTAGACTGTCATCTTTATGGCAGCAGATCACCAGGTTTTCTGTGGAGCCACTAGGTTAATTTGAACCACCAACCTGTGTTTAGCAGCTGAGCAGCTAACTATTGTGCCACAAGGGCTCCTTAGCAGACTTTAACCTGCATAAATTGTTTTATTCGTGGACCTCTTTGTAAATCTGTCTAAGGCTGTGGATCTTCACTCTAGAAAAATACCCATGTACATAGAATGTTGTATATTCTAAGGGGGTTGTGAGTCACCTGAAGCCCATCCTGGTTAAGAACCCTGCATTAGATGACCTTGACAGCAGAAGTTGGGATCCTGAAACCCAAAATTCAGTGGTCAGGTGGTGAGCAAGTAGTGCCCTCACCTCTCCTTGGGCTCCCAGTCTCTTGGAAGGCACCAGAAATGCCTTTTTTCTGGGTTGGGGAACTATTCTTCATCATAGTTTTAGGGACATGCAAGCTAGGCCACTGAGAGCAGGATGAGCTCTCATGTAACATGAGCTGCAGAGGCTCTGTTACAGTTGGAAATGACTGTTGGACCAGGCCTGAGCCCATAGCATAGCTCATTCCCAGCAAGAAGCTCCTGGGAGAGCAGATCTTGAATGCTCCTCTGTGTGTTCCCTACACTGAAGAGCAGTCTGCGCCTCTGAGTCTGTCCTAAGTGGCTGTGAAGCATGCCATTGGTGCTGGGAGTGCAGTGCCCTAAGCCAGGCCCCTGCACACACTGCTCTGGCACTGGGCTACCATGGCTCCTCCACTCACAGCCAGCCTGGGTCCTCTGTTCTCAGGGAATGGCCCTTGTGATGAGCTTCGGCTGACTTTTCCAGTACGTGATGGGGTAGTCCTAGAGCCTTTCCGCTTGCAGCACAACCTGGCTGTGAGCAACCACGTCTTCCAGCTCCGTGACTCTGTCTACAAAACCCTGATGCTGAGGTGAGGTGGTGTTCACTAGCCAAAGTGCTTTCCCTTAGCCTGTACCCTATAGTACAGAGTGTCCCTAGCCCACTACCTCTTACCAGTGCCTGCTCATCTCTGGTTCACCAGTCCCTTCCTTCCTCCATCTCTTTCTCCTCCCCATCTCCTCCAGTTACCTGATACCACCGTTCTCCCTGATTCAGGCCTGACCTCGAACTGCAGTTCAAGTGCTACCACCACGAGGACCGGCAGATGAACACCAACTGGCCAGCATCTGTGCAGGTCAGCGTCAATGCCACACCACTCACCATTGAGCGTGGGGACAACAAGACCTCCCATAAGCCCCTCTACCTGAAGCACGTGTGCCAGCCAGGCCGTAACACCATCCAGATCACCGTCACAGCCTGTTGCTGCGTGAGTGAGGGGGCCCAGATCCCACAAGTCAGTGGGTGTGAGGTGCAGTACCATAGCTGTTTTTCAGTTAGATTAAGGTAACTAGATCTACAGTTGAAGTTATGTGAGAAACTAGACTGGGCCTTGTACCCTAAAGTAAGCACAGTAGGAGGTCCTGAGTATCCAGTGGTCCTGAATCCTTATTTGCTCAGATTTAGCAAGCTTCAAGATGACAAGCCAACCTCAGAATCAGAGAGGAGACTGCTAAGAGGAGCCTCTGTTAACTTGAGTTTTAAGGAAGCCTTGTTGAGTCTTCTCCAGCTGTGGCATTGAGTGGGACCTTTGGAATTTAGCTCAGATGTAGGTGACAGTGGGAAAGGCTATTGCAGGACATTTTAGAAATCTTTCTAGCCTCCAGCTTAGGAGTTAAGTCTTAAAGGAGATGTGATGTATATTTACATAGTGGATGAACTGGCCCATCTGCCTGGGGCAGGTCAGTCTGCAAGGGTAGCCTGGACTTGGGGAGAGCCAGGACCCTCCCTGTACCTGACAGGTGTCTCCATTTCCCTCCTCCCTGCAGTCCCACCTCTTTGTGCTGCAGCTGGTGCACCGCCCGTCAGTTCGTTCTGTGCTGCAGGGCCTTATTAAGAAGCGCCTCCTGCCAGCTGAGCACTGTGTTACCAAGAGTGAGTACCTGGCTCACCCTGATGGACTTTAGTTAACTACACTCAATGCATGCGTGCAGGCCGAGGGCATAGTGTGCCCACTTGGCTGCTCTGTCTCTTAAGTTTTCCTTGATGTCCTTCCTTTTCTACCCAGTAAAGCGCAACTTTAGTAGTGGCACCATCCCAGGCACCCCTGGGCCCAATGGAGAAGATGGGGTGGAGCAGACAGCTATCAAGGTGTCCTTGAAGTGCCCCATCACCTTCCGCAGGATCCAGTTGCCTGCCCGCGGCCATGACTGTCGACATATACAGGTAGGTGGCACTTTGAGCTTTGCTAAAGTGTTTTTCATTAATTGGTTAACCTTGTCCTTTGGGGGGCAGGAGTGGATTCTGAGCTGCTTACCTTCTGTTTTACTGTAATATACCTTGCCTGGAAGAGCTGGGGCTAACAGTTGACAAGATTAGCTAGCCCTGAAGCCATGTTGGGGTAGGTGGGCCAGGCTCCCCTAGTCCTTTCTTCTCAGACTAGACCTCTTATTTTAAATCTACCTTTTTCACTAGCTGTTATATCCAGTGCTTCAGATTTTGAAAGGTATAAAGCATACCCAGTGAAGTCATTTTCCCACCCCAGGCCCCTGTGCATCACTGTAACAGTTTAAGGAGCTATCTATCCTGTGTATATTTCAGTTACTTAACAACCTCTCCCCCGTTTTAGTCACATAAGTGACTCCACACCAGCACAGCTGCCAGCACCTTTTCTTGGCCAGTGGTACTTATGGTATAGATGCCCACTATTGATTTCACCATCACTGGTTATGGCTATTTGCTTATTTCCAGTCTTTATTGAACTCATGCTGAAATGGAAGATGTGCCAAAAAATAAGTAATATGTAACTAAGAGTGGTATTGCTGGGTCAGAGTCTGTGACCAGGCCACCCCATCCTCGTAGCCCTAACCTTCACCATCACCATCCCTCATCCACAGACTTAGCTTTGCTTTTCTGATGCATGAAAGCAGGCCTCCCACAGTGCCCTCACTCTGCTTCTTTGCAGTGTTTTGATCTGGAGTCATATCTGCAGCTCAACTGTGAGCGTGGGACTTGGAGGTGTCCTGTCTGCAAGTGAGTGGTGTTTCAGGGATGGCACCAAGTTGTTTGGGACCTGGGGGTGGGCAGGGCTAACCATTCTGTAGAGGCTGCTGTGGACATTTTCTCCCAGCAGCCTCAAAAACTATGCAAGTCAGGTACTGTGCTCACTGCCCAGCCCAGGACAGTGAAGCTTTGAGCCAGGCCCTTACGCCATAAGGCAGATGAAGAAATAGTGGCCCCTACAAATCAGAGGCTGGGCAGGAGCCCTGAACCTGTCTCTCTTGTTTGTTTCACAGTAAGACTGCATTGCTGGAGGGCCTGGAAGTGGACCAGTACATGCTGGGGATCCTAATCTACATCCAGAAGTAATTCTCTTCTGTGACCCAGCTGTATGTGTGTTTGCAGACTCTCAGGCTGAACGCAGCCTTTTCAGCCTCTTTCCTGTGAAAGGGGCTAGATTCAGGTGGCAAGCTGCATGCATGTCCTGCTGGGCACAGAGTAACTTGGTTATGATAGGTGTTTGGGTGGGAGGGTCTGCCTTGAGCCTATGGGTGTGGTAGCATGTAGGCAGAGCCCCTGGTGATGTGACGGCTGCTGCCCTGCCCAGCTCTGACTACGAGGAGATTACCATCGATCCCACGTGTAGCTGGAAACCAGTGCCCGTGAAGCCCGACCTGCACCTGAAGGAGGAGCCTGATGGGCCAGTCCTGAAGCGCTGCCGAACTGTGAGCCCTGCTCATGTGCTCATGCCCAGCGTCATGGAGATGATCGCTGCCCTGGGCCCCAGTGCCACCCCCTGTGCTTCCTTGCAGCTCCTGCAAGGCCCTACACCTGGCGACTATCCCAGCCAGGGTGAGTAGAGCACAGGCAGCTGAGGTGCCTTGCTCAACCTCTCTAGCTGGAATCTGCATATAAGAGAGCATAGTTATCATGAGTGTTAGGGGACCCCATGCAGGCCAACACCTAGTTCCTACATGCATTCAGCCACAGTCCACCAGTTGTGGTTTCCCTGTTCATGTCCAGTGAGGTGCTAGGTGCTAAAACTGGACACAGGCAGCCAGGCTTCAAACACTAGCTCTGCTCCTTCTGTCTTTTTCTCCAGTTGGGAGCAAGTGGCCATTGCTAGAATATCCAGAAGTCTGAACCACTGTGACCCCTGCATGGGGGTGCATGTGAAGATGGCTGGGGTGCCCCTCATGGCTCCCCACTCCTAGTACCATTGTAAGGGCAGTTCCTCTTGTTCCAAGTGGTGGTGGTGGTCATCAGGCAGCCAGAAGTCCACCATGTAGCAGCTGCCTCCAATCCTGATTGCATTCTGTTTTCTGCTCTGCCAGCCTGAGTTCTTCCCTGGCAAGGCGGGAGGACACCTGCCACTCTGTTGGGTCCTCATGTTGGGACCCTGACTCTCTCCTCACAGGTTCCAGCTTCTTGGGACCTGGGAACTTCCCTGAATCCTTCCCACCTACCACACCCGGCAGCACCCCAACCCTTCCCGAGTTCACTCCAGGGCCACCGCCCATCTCCTATCAGTCTGACATTCCCAGCAGCCTCCTGACTCCAGAGAAGCCTGCCTCTTGCCTCCCAGGCCAGGTCAGTGCTCCAGGCCCAGCTGAGGGGGGAGGAGGTATGAGGAGCCCCATTCCTGAGGGAGCCCTGGGCTGTTTTACCAAGCACCCCTCTCCTTTCTCAGATGGTACCAGTGGGCCACCTGGACACAGTCCACAACCCTGGGCCACAGGGGCTACACAACCCCAACCTTGGGGCCCCCCTAGGGCCACAGCTGCACCATCAGAACCCTCCCCCACCACCCCGGCCACCCCTGAGCCAAGCAAGCTCAGGGCCTGGCAGTGAGCTGGCCTTCAACCACCCCACCAATGCGATGGGACCCACCAGCATGTCTGCGGCCGGAGAGGCCCCGGAACCAGCTCTGGATGTGAGTATTAGGCCCCACACTTCTCCTTGCTATACACTGGGGAGCACATAGGCACTGGAGAGCTGTGGCTATGAGAACCAGGACAGCCCCAGAAGGGGACTCTTCCATTTTCAAGCACTAGAGGCTACTTGATATGGCTAGAAAGGAGGACAGAGACAGCAGGTGTACAAAGAGAAAGCTGTTAGATAGCTTTGGGTAACTCCTGCTCCTTGATACTAGTATGTATCTTCACTTGGGGTGGGATGCTGTGTGGAACCAATATGTGGTTCCTAAGTGATTTATGTCCAGGCATCTCACTTCAGGAACTAGGTGCATTATCAACCACACAGTGGGTCTGTGACCAGTGTCTGCAGTTTTTCAGAGATTCTGAGCAGAGGACATGTTTTCTTAAAACTGATTTCATAATTCTCATAACATACAAGTGGTATGTGAATCCAAACTCTATATATAAAATGATGCATAGACTGTCATAGATCTGTCCCTTGACAATGATAAAAGAAGTTCATTGAAATTCAACAAAAAAATTAGAGTAACTCAGAGCAGACAGTGAAAGGTCCTTGGGGGTTCCATACTCGCAGCTGCTGTGAGTAAGCTTTCTGGAGTTTTCAAAGTCCTGTGTGCTTTCTGTGCACATGAGAGCAGTGGGTTCTCCTTAGGTACATATTTCCTGGTGTTTCTATCTTCAGTTGCTTCCCTGATCCCAAAGTCATCATCTTCCAGAAGGTTCCTCGTGGCTACTTGTCCTCCCTCTGCAGGGAGGGCCTTGGGCACAGGCCTGTGTCCAGGCAGGCAGGTGCTTAGCTACTAGCATCCTCCTTGCTGTGTAGGTTTTTCAGCTAGTTCAGAGGAACTGGGTGGCAAGGGTGGTGGAAGTGGCCATGCAGAGTCTACAAGCAAAGCTGGTCATGTGGTCTGCTTTGTTCTCAGCTGCTCCCAGAACTGACCAACCCCGATGAGCTACTGTCATACCTGGGCCCTCCCGGCCTGCCCACGAACAGCAACGATGACCTGCTGTCCCTCTTTGAGAACAACTGACCTGTGTTAACCCCGCCCAGCTGGATTAAGCCGCCTCCCAGCCACTCTCCATTCCATCACGCTTGTACCTTCCTGACCCTAGCCCTTGAACGGGAAGTGGTCCTGTGGACAGTCAGGGGCTGCCAGTGGGACAGCTGGGCTCTCCTCACCCCTCCATCCAGCTCCCTGCTATGAAAAACAGTTTTGTTGCAGTGCCTACTTGGTCCTGCCTCCTCCTCCCATCTATGCCTGCTACTTTCCACCCTGGATTTTATTCTAGCACTGACCCTTCTGTTGTGTATCCTCCATGACCGTGGCAGAGCTGGCAAGAAGCAGCTCGTACTGTCCACCAGGCCTATGGGCTCCAGTGGCTCCTTGGAAGCCCCTAGAACTGGGAACCTCATCTCCTACAACTGTGCACGCTGGCCTTTAGAGGGCTGAGCTTCCCACAACCATCCCATCTGTGGTGTCCCAGTCTCCCTTCCCAACATTAAGCTTCAGACAAGAGGCTCAAGGAGGGAAAAAAGGGATTAACTATAAAGCACAACAATGTACCTAATGTAGAAACACTAAAAGCTGGAAAAAGAAAAAGGAAAAGCTACGTAAAGGAAGCAAGCCCCCGCTTTGTGCACCCTGGACTTCTGGGTTCTATCTGCTCCTCTCTGGACAGAAGTCTGGGGGAAGGACCCAAGTCTCAGCCCTTGGCGGGAGGGTAGGGTCTTTACTCCCTTCTTAAACCCCCTTTTCCATGGAAGTGAAGAATTAGTACAGCTTTGTTTTATAAAACCACCTTTTCCTGAGTCCACCCTGTGGGCTAGAACCCAGGGGTGGGGAGCGGAAAGCCATTGCATCCTGTTGGCTTGGGGCCTACGAGCTTGCGTGTGGGCGGAGTGCCTATCGTCTCCTGTCTGTATCAACCTCTATTAAAGGACTCCCTTGTGTAGGCTATGCCACGTCCCGTCCTTTGTGCTCAGGCCAAGGTCCTTCCCTAAAAGTCGTTCCTTTGGCCCCATGGTAAGGTGTATCACCAAACTGACTACACCAACAAGATGGCTTTTGGGGCCATATATACCTCTTTTAGACTTGCTGGCCAAGGTCCAGCTCTGTCCACCCCCGTGGTAAGTTTCCTTTTCCCTGGAATTTTCCAAGCTGGTTTCAGCTGGGAACTTGCTTTGGGACATATATTCAGGGCCAGGGAACTAGGCTTGCCCCAGCACTTGTACCATATCACCACTGGGAAGGGCCCTGCTCCTTGAGGCCCATGGGCAACCACCTGCCTGCCTGGTCCCTCCTACCAGCCTCTGGAACTCCTGTGCCTCCCCTCTCCCAACCCTCTCTGCTCAAAACCTCCCTATCTTCCTGAGCTTGAGGCTTTAACTAGGCCTGTCCAACTGGGAGCAATTGAGCAACGGGTGCTAGAGTCATATCTTACTGGGAGACCTGTTGTAGAAGCAGGAGCCATGCAGGAGGCCATCCCCCATAGCTTCTGAGGAGGGCAGTCAGATATCAACTGATAGAGATGCACAGATACTAAGCTTAAATGAGTTCTGATGAGTGTATATATTTCCTCTGTTATTGGGGACATGGAATGTCTGAGTCTCACTTCTCACGGGCTCAATCCAGGAAAGGTGCTGGCCCACTCACTGTGCTTCCAAGTCAAACTGCTAGGCATGGGCTCTCACTGGCTCAGCTGGAGCAGATTACCCACAGGAATAGGGCTGTCAGGAGTACTTTCCAAAGAAGGGACAGTTATCTAAAGAAAAGGGGAACAGATGGTTTCCTACTGTCATTAGAATAAAGCGTAAATGCCTTCACACAGCCACATAGGCCACAGGCGAGCTGGTACATCTGGAGGTGACTGTGTCTGTCCTTAGTATCTAAATCAGGCTTCTGCTTATGTGCTTGCAGATCACTTTCACAGAGAAGCCCTCTGCTTTCTGTTCAGGCCTGTGCACTGCTTATAGCTCCTATCTGAGGTGACTTGTGCTTTTTATTTAAAGAATTGTTCAAACCTCTGTAAAGGTTTTTTTTTTTTTTTTTAAGAAAGGACAGTAGACATCCTAATAGTCCAGTTTTACCAATTGGTAACATTTGCCACAGTGCTTTATTACCCCCTCTCAACCCATCTATCTGACCCATCTGTCTGTTATGTATGTATTTTGTATACATATACATTTTTCCCCAAGCATATAAAAATAAATTGCAGACATAAAAAACACTTCATTGAGGCATGCATCTTAGAAAATTTAACAATTTCATAGCATCATCCATTATATTCAGGTTTCCCAGTTATCCTAAAATGTTTATAACCTTTTATCAATTCAGTATCCAATCAGGATTCAGACTTTACATTTGGTTGTTGTATCTCTTTTGTCTCTTTTAACCTAGGACAGCCCCCCCATCCCTTTTTTCCTCATTGTATTAATTTTTTAGGCATTCAGGAGAGTCATTTTACAGATTGTCCCATATTCTAGACTCATCAGAATGTTCCCTCATGATGTCATTTTTTATCCTGTATTTCCTGTAATCTGAAAGTTAGTCTAAAGCTTGCTTAGATTCAGGTTAAACGTTTCTTGCAGAGAGATTTATTTATTTAAACTATTTTTCCAGAAAGACTCTAAACTCCATGAGGGCAGGGACTGGGCTCCCCCTCATGTGCTGATTCATTCCAGAGCCCAGTCAATATTTATCAGACAGATTAACGTAGAGAAGAATAAAATGAATGTCTCTGAGTGAAGCAGTCTGCAAAATAGGGTCTCTGAAGTCCACATTGAGCTTTTTCTTCTCCAAAGAATCTGTGAATGCCCCCTGCTGAGGACCTGTGTCCTGCAGGGACTGAAATGGGATAGTCAGCGGGTGTCTGTAGTGGCTTAAATATGCAAAACCAATGCAACCACTGCCATTGAGTCAGATCCTTCTTGGGTTTCTGAGGTAGTATCACTGCGGAAGTAGAATGTCCAACCTTCCTTCCGGGAAGTGGCTGGTGGGTTTGAACCTCCATCCTTCTGGTTAGCAGTCAAATGCTTTAGGCACTATGCCACCAAAGCTCCCTCAAAATTCACATCTATCTAGAACTGGGAATGAACACTCTAATAGTGACCTTCTTTGAAAATAGGGTCTTAGCAGATGTAATTAGGGGCTTAAATCCAATATTGCTGTCGTAAGAGAGGATACAGAGACACACATGGAAGAAGGCCATGTGTAGATGGAAGTAGAAATTGGAGTGATGCAAACCAAAAACTAAAGGTTGCCAGGAGCCACAAGAAGTGGAAGAGGCAAAGAACAGAATCATCCCCCTAAAGCCTCTAGAGGGAGTATAGCCCTACCAACACCTTGACTTCAGACTTCTGGCCTCCAAAACTGTGAGAGACTATAATTCTGTTTTAAGCCACTCAGTATGTGGTACTTAGGAACTGTGGTGGCACAGTGCCTAAGGCATTTGACTGCTAACCAGAAGGCTGGCAGTTCAAACCCACCAGCCACTTCTCAGAAGGAAGATTGGGCAATCTACTTCCGTAAAGATACTGCCTTGGAAACCCAAGGGGGTTGGTATGGGTCAAATTGACTCAGTGACAGTGAATTTGGTTTTGGTGTTTTGTTTTTATGTGGTACTTAGTTCTGTACATACGGTGAACCCATATAGTGTTCTGTCTGCTGGTTTGACTAAGGAAGAATTCAACCATATGCTCCCAATAAGAATTGGCCATGGAATGAGACTTGGTGATCACAGTTTTACATCATGAGTAGGAGAAGACTTCTTAGCAAAATGTGGCAGACTGCCAGCCTCCACACAAACATCTATTCTTTCCTTCTTGCTTAGTAGTAATAATCCTAATCTGTAGCTGGGCACTTAGCCAACCTTCCCCAAAAAGATTTTATTCCTAGCTCCCTCTGCTCTGGATGTGGCCGTGTAAGGAGGAGTGCTGTGTTGACTTTAAGGATGCCGCCTCCTTTGTGTGGCTTTTACTCCCTACTGGCTGGAATGTGGAATGTGGGCTAGAAATGAACCATGAGCTGGGAGTTGGGCATCAACGATGGTGGAGCCAAAAGATGAAAAGAGCCTAGCCCATGGTGGAGACAAGCTGAGTGGTCCAGCCAGCACAGATGGCACTGATGTGAGAAAATGGAGATCCATAAGGTACAAACCAGTGCTGCTTGGTGTCTTTTTGTCTCCCAGAACAAATCACATCCTGACTGATACTGTGGAACCCCAGAGACTTGAAGTAAGAGGCTTCCGAGGTCTCCTGGCTTCCAGCCTTAAGCCAACCTGCTTTTCCAGTTTCTCTTTGCAGAGAGATCTGGAACTTGTCAGACTCTTTATGTTCTTCCTTTTCTTTCCTCCCAATTTGCCTACAAGAGTTCAGAGTAAGAGGCGTGACAAGACCATCCATACCAGCAATGGGGCTAAAAGAGCCTTCTACTCTAATTGAAGGGTCACAGTTAGCCTTGAGTCCCTTCCAACCTTGGAGGAACTGCTGCTGTGTCATAATAAAATAAAATATTTTTTAAATTCTAAAAACATGCTCATGGTAGGAAAAAATAGTGTAACAGTCTGTTGTTGTTGTTGTTGTTGTTATGTGCTGTCGAGTCAAACCTGACTCATAGCGATCCCTCCTTGGGTTTCCGGGGCAGTATCACTACAGAAGTAGGATTGCCCAACCTTCCTTCCGAGGAGTGGCTGGTAACAGCCTAGTAGAATGGAAAACAGAAAATACTTGTATGGTCTTTCAGAAATGCTTTGTGCACATATAGTCTAGAATGACATTTACAGGTTGTTGTTGTTGTTATTATGTGCCATTGAGTCAGACCCGACTCATAGTGACCCCCCGTGGGTTTCCAAGGCAGTATCTCTATGGAAGTAGATTGCCCCATCTTCCTTCCCAGGAGTGGCTGATGGGTTTGAACCACCAGCCTTCTGATTAGCAATCAAGTACCTTAGGCATTATGCTACCAGAGCTCCTCATAGGCCCTGTGAATTGAAGGATGCAAACCATGCTCTTGGTTGTTATCCAAAAGGTTGGAGTTTTGAGTCCACTCAGAGGTGCCTTGGAAGAAAAGCTTGGCAATCTACTTCCCCAAAATTAGTCATTGGAAACCCTGTAGAGCGTAGTTCTACTCTGACACATATTATGGGGTCTCCTTGAGTTAGCAACTAGATTGGTATAGATGTAGGTAATTAGGGAGGATGGTGGTAGCATGGGGGTCTGGTGTCTGGTGACTGGGCTGACCTTGAGGGTATTCTAAGTTGTGCTTAGTACCTCTAGTTCCTGCTTGGAAATGGAGCCCAGCCAGAGAGTGGTGGTTTCACTGAACAGAGGGAACCTCAAGTTTAATGCTGCTAAGACAGCTGGACATGGAGGACAGGTTACCAAAGAAGAGTGTTAAAAATATAATGTTCATTCAAAAGAACAACACAATATTTGATTGTTCTGTTGTTTAATAACCAATTTGCAAATTGGAGAACAACTGCCTCATGCAAGAGGAAGCCAGTTCTAGAGAATGGAGAATTCAAAGAGACTTAAATAACTTTTGCTTAAAGAATAAAGGTTTCCATTTAACATTCACCCCTGCATGCACTTAGACTCCCAAAACCCACTGCCATCGAGTGTTGATTTCAACTCACAGTGAACCTATAAGACAGAGTAAGAACAACCCCATAGGGTTTCCAAGGCTGTAAATCTTTCCGGAGCCAGACTGCCTCATTTTTCTGTGGAGCAGCTGGTGGGTTTGATAACTGACCTTTTGGTTAGCATCCCAATGCTTTAACTGAGTGCTACCAGAGCAGTCCCAAGACCTCCAGAAATCCAAATTAAAGAAGCCTGAGTTATTTAATCATAGGTTAATGGTTTTGTTATGATCTGCTTCTTGGAACAACCATTTGGAGTGAGAGAGAGAAAAAATCTGGTGGGATTAATTTTTGGTCGGGAGTTTTTACATTTTTGGGTAAGAAAAACCCTACTGAAATAAAAGTAAATGATCTCTAACATAAATTTGATTTCACAAGAGAAAGCCACAAGTCTGGGCAGCAGTTACCCTGGGATCTTTGGCTATCCCAGGGCACATCACAGCCAACAACTTGGGGCAGCACCTAGGGCCTCACTCTCAGAAGGACCCCACACTTGGCTCTACTCTTGCTATCATGAAATTCTTAACTTTTAAACAAAGGACCCCATTTTCATCATGCGTTGGACCCTGCAGTTTTTGTGGCAAGTCTGGCTGAATGAAAATGAGGCCTTGTGTGCTACAGCTATGGAGACTGACAGCTGAGCAAAGACTTCTGGGGTCCCTTAGTGTGGGGAGAGGGGGAATTTTGCCCTAGCCAGGAGGAGACCTGGGTGAGCACCCTGTGTGTTAAGTGGAACCCCAGGAAGGTAGCCCTTGAAGAATAAAGGACCCATCCCTGCAGCCCCAGAACAAGAGAACCTCTTTCTTAGTATTCTGTGTGAAAGTCCTAGGGAAAATCTATGTGGATCTTGTTCTCATCCTGAGCCAGATTCTTACTGGCCAGCACTGAGTGACCACCCCCAAATGGGCATTATGGTAAGGAAAAAGACCCAGATTAAAAAATGTTCTATACCAAAACAAACTCACCGCCATCAAGTCTATTTCAACTCATAGCAGACCCTATTGGGTTTCCAAGGAAATAAATCTTCACAGAAGTAGATTGTCCCACCTTCCTTCCATGGAGCAGTTGGTGGGTTTGAGGGGAAAAAAAAAAAAAAAAAGTTCTATAGAGAGTCTTTTTGTACCCAGCAAATAGCGAAATTCTTTATCAATTTTTTAAATGAATCTATCAATTCTTATCTAGCCAGGTTTTGGGTTTTTTTTTTTTTTTTTTTTTTTTCCCCTCTAGGTTTGCCCTAGTCCTTCCTTTCTCAATTCTAGAACTGCTAGATTTCCTTTAAGACAAAATTATCCCTTTTCCTTAAATAAAACACATTCTATTATATCCAACTTAAGTTACTTGGAAAGATTTCAAGGTTGTCATAAACACAAAACTTTTGTCAAAATGAATTCATTTTCATTAATTCTTTGGAATATTGTTGTTAGGTGCCAACTCATAGTGACCCTATGTTCCTGTGCCATCCTCACAATTGTTGCTATGCTTGAGCCCACCATTACAGTGACTGTGTCAATCCACCTCCTTGAAGGTCTTCCCCTTTTTCGCTGACCCTCTACTTAGGAATCTAATTTATATAAGTGCTATTTATCATTAAATCTGTAACAGTGAGTTTTTTTAAGAAGTATAATACAACTTAATAATAGTGTTTGGAGGTAAAAGGTATATTTTTACACTTCAGCTTTTTACATGCTTCATAGGACTCTTGAGAAAGAAATTGAGAGTAACTTGTTTCTTTTTAAGGCTTTGTTATACCAATTAAAATAAGCAACTTTATCTTTTCCAGTGCATTTTTCATATAGCCCTATCTACAAAGTGTCTGCAAAACAGGTGAGGAGTTGCCATTTCCCCTTGTGAATTTCACAAAACAGGTCAAGAGCTGTAATTTTCCTCCGCATATTTCTTACAAAATTTGGTGATTCCACCCAAACATACATACAAAAATGTCAGACTGCAGCCTAGAGTTTCTGGTACATCCTCTGAACAAGGTTCGAGGAGTCTTTAACCATCTTTCATTGCTGGTGACTGCCCTACTGGCTTTTTATTGGTCATTCTGTGCCTTTTGTTTTTGGGGTTTATAGAACTCAAGATTCCACAAGCTCAAAAACTTCTAGGACAGTAGTTTGCCAAGAACCTCACAGTACTGGCACCAGCAGAGGCAAATAAAATCTTGCAAGTAGAGACAGGCAGAGAGAAAAAAGTGTCTGGCAAAGAAAAACTTATTTCTCTTGAAATTTATAAATCTGCAGATACAACTGACACTCCTACAAGTGCTAAAATAAAATCTTAAGACATAAAAGAGCTGCATCCTAGAATCTAATTTCAGTTTCTTATAAGTGCAATTGCTATTTCCCCTGAATCCTTTAAGAGAGAATATTTAAAGCCAGTCTTACCTATATTTAGTGATAATAATTTCTGGCAAACAGAAAAAAAAAATCTACGATGTCTGAAGAGTTCTCAGATGGAAAAATCATAAAGCAAGACTCCATAAAAGGTCTTGGATAGACACACTGAAACATGGGGCTCAAACTCTAACAACACTTGCATCACAAAGGTCTCTGGGGTCCATGGAGATGGTGGGGCACAAGAAGCCCCTTCTTGGCCACCTGTTCCGTTCCTCAACCCCCACAGGAGGTCCCACTAAGGAAAATTGACTGGATTCTACCTCAAAAATGGACCCTAGACTAAAAAATGTTTTAGAGTCCATTTTATTTAACTTTGAACAGAACACAGACAAGAACAAAGACAATCATCCAGATGAGGGAAACCATCAGTGAGTAAATAGTACAAAAGTCAATGGAAGTGTGGTGTGACAGAAGGCAGAGATCCCCCATGCATGCATGCACACCTGTCTGCTGTATTTAACATTGTCTCTCAGGCACTGCACTGAGGCAATAACTTCCATGCCCTCTTCTTACACAGCCTTTCTGAGTCCCAGTCTGGGCTTGGTGCTTGGCAGAGGGATGCCCCCATCTCAGCCTGTAATTCTCAGGGCTTGGCAGAAAGGGGCACATGGACAGGGGCTCACATGGCTTCTTATTGAAGAAACAGAGGCTTGGACATGTGGGAACAAATCTGACAGTGCTCTCAGCCTGGCTAGGCCATATAGACTTCTTGTCTGAGAGTGAAGCTGCAGGGTTACTTGTTGGGAGTTATTCTCCCCAGTGGCTGATTTGATTTTCACATGGAGATGGTGTCGTGGGTTGGGGATTCCTGTAAGTGATAGCTATTGCAGTTCCTGCTGTGGGTCCTCAAAGGGAAGTAGGGCTGAGGAGGGCAGGGATCCACCTGGGAATAGACCCCCCTAGATTTTTCTCTAACCAAGAGAGTTAACTTTGGCACCAAAATACAGGGAAATTTGCACTCCCTTGTTAGAGGTGAGGGAGCTCTGGTGGTGTAGTGCCTAAGGCATTTGACTGCTAACCAGAGGCTGCTGGTTCAAACTCACCAGCCACTCCTCAGAAGGAAGGATGGGCAATCTACTTCCCTAGAGATACCATCTTAGAAACCCAAGGAGGGGTCGCTATGAGTCGAATTGACTTGATGGCAGTGAGTTTGGAGTTTGGTTGGTGGAGGTGAGAGGTGTGGCCCATTTATTCTCCAAGTCAGGCACCTAGAGTGATTCTGATGAAGATGGATAAAGCAAAGTGAGTAGTGACTAGCAGGCCAAAGCCAGGAACCCCAGCTAGAGGTGAGGAAAGGGCAAGAAAACTGTATTGAGTTTGTGAATCTTATCTTCTCTTAGGCTTTTGAGCTCCAGTGAAACAACAGGTAAGATGAAGCTCAAGGTCAAACAGCAGTAAATGAATCAAATGAAACAGTGGGAGAGGGCAGGAGTGAGGCCAAAGAAGGAGTGCAGTGAAGACCAAGCCAAGCAGCTGCCCAAACTTCAGCCTTGAACTTGTGACCTGAGTGGGATCAGACTCCATGGCATTGAGATTTTCTTTTTCTTTCTTTTTTTTAATGTGCTCTGTAATTATTACCCAATTACAATGACACTTTGAATCATTTGGTTTTGTCTGCACGTGTTACAAGCATGCCCTGTTTTTGCCACCGTCAGTGTTACTATAGACACTGAGTTTGTCAAATTTTCTTGTGTTTTAGCTACAATATTGTGGTAATTGGTATTTGTGAATATGTATCAATAATTTTTTTGAGAAGTAATAATTAAAGGAAAAGAAAGATAAAAATCAAAAAAGGTTTCCACTCAATTACTAATAATGTAACTAACAATGTAATTCAATGTAGAAAGATTTTAAAAGCTATTTTGGTAGTATTCATATAATCTAAGGAATATAACATTTAAGCAATTTCAAACTGTATCTCATATTGTTCTGTGATTAAAATTGATGAATAATACTAAGGATTCTCTGTGGTGTGGTATGGAAGGAGGTTCATGGTGGGGTGGCAGGCAGGGAGTGACACCATGAGTTACTCATATTGGGTAACATCAACCCTATTGATGCCACTTATCAACTTTGATAAATAGTGATTCCTCTGCTCACTCTCCAGGATGCAGAGGGGACATGTGTTAGACATGTTAAACTTCATTAATAACCAAAAATATACATGACACTGAATTAGCATGTTGTACTCAATAAATTTGGGAAAAAAAGCTTATAATCCCTAATGCAAGTGAGATTGCACACTTAGATATTTCTGCTAACAGTACTTAAGTCTATTTAAATTACCAGTTAGAAAATACCTTGGCATTCTAAATTCTGTGAATTTATCTAAAATAGCATAAAAGTTACATGCTTAAAGATTTTTATCTTACATTTATACTTTTAATGAGGACAAAAATTTTCCTCAACTTTTTATGTTAATTTCAAACCTACAGAAAAGTTGAAAGAGTAGTTCATCACATACACACACCCTTCACATAGATTTATAATTTGCTAATATTTTGCATAATTTATCTCTCTCACTCTGTGTGTGTGTGTGTGTGTGTATATATATATATATATATTTCTAAGCTATTTGAGGATACCATTTCACTTTACCCCTAAATGCTTTTAGCATGCGTCTCTTGTTGTTAGGTGCCATCTAGTCTAGCTTCTTGGATTATTTGCTCAGCATATGGATTGAATAAGTATGGTGAAAGGATACAACCTTGACACATGCCCTTATGATTTTTAAACCATGTGGTATTCCTTTGTTGTGTTTGAACGACAGTCTCTTGGTCCATGTACAGGTTCCTTATAAGCACAATTAAGTGTTTTGGAATTCCCATTCTTCACAATGTTATCCATAATGTGTTATGATCCATACACTCAAATGCCTTTGCATAGTCAATAAAATACAGTAACGTATTTCTGGTATTCTTTGCTTTCAGCCACAATCCATTTGACATCAGCAATGATATCCCTCATTCCTTGTCCTCTTCTGAATCCAACTTGTGTTTCTGGAAGTTCCCTGTTAATATACTACTGCAGCAATTTTAAAGTTATCTTCAGCAGAATTTTACTTGCATGTGATACGAATGATAGTGTTTAATAATTTCTACATTTTGTTGGATCATATTTTGCCCATAGAATCCTTCAATATTGCAATCCAAGACTTAATTTTTTTTTTTTTTTTTTTTTTTTCAGTTCTTTCAGCTTGAGAAATGCTGAGCAAGTTCTTCCCTTTTGGTTCTTTAATTTCAGTTCTATGCACATTTCATTATAATACTTTACTTTGCTTTCTCAAGCAGCGCTTTGAAATCTTCTTTTCAGTTCTTTCATTGCAACGTTTCTTCATTTCACTTTGGCTACTCTCTGTTCAAGAGCAAGTTTCAGAGTCTCTTCTGACATCCATTTTGGTCTTTTTTTCCTTTCTTGTCTTTTTAATGACTTTTTGCTTTCTTCATGTGTAATGTACTTGATGTCATCCTGCAACTCACCTGGTCTTCACTTACTAGTGTTCAGTGTGTCCAATCTATTCTTCACATAGTCTCTAAATTCACATTTGGTATACTCAAGGTCATGTTTTGGCTCTCATGGTCTTGTTTTAATTTTCTTCAGCTTCAACTTAAACTTGCATAGGAGAAATTTATGATCTGTTCCACAGTGAGCTTCTGGCCTTGTTTTGACTGATAATATTGAATTTCTCAATCAGCTCTTTCCACAAATGCAGTCAATTTGATTTCTGTGTATTCCTTCTGATGTATAGTCACTGTTCATGTTGAAAAAATATATTTGCAATGAATAAGTCATTGGTCTTGCAAAATTCTATCATGCAATCTCCAATGTAATTTCTATCACCAAGGCCATATTTTCATCTACTGATGCTTCTTTGTTTTCAACTTTCACATTCCAATCACCAGAAATAATCAATACATCTTGATAGCATGTTTGGTCAATTTCAGGCTGCAGAAGGTGGCAAAAATCTTCAATTTCTTCATCTTCTGCTTTGGTGGTTGGCATGTAATTTGAATAATAATCATAATAACTGGTCTTTCTTGTAGATGTTTGGATATTATCCTATTACTGATAGCATTGTACTTTAGAATAGATCTTGAAATGTTCTATTTGACAATGAGTATGATGCCATTCCTCTTCAATTTTTCATTTCCAGCATGGTAGAACATATGATTGATTCAAAATAGCCAGTGACAGTCTATTTCAGCTCACTTAATGCCTAGGATATCAATCTTTGTATGTTCCACTTCATTTTGACAATATCCAATTTTCCTAGATTAGTGCTTCATACGCTCCACATTCTGATTATTAATGAGTACTTGCAGCTGTTTCTTCCCATTTTGAATCATGCCTCTTCAGCTAATGAAGGTTCCAAAAACTTTACTCCATCCATGTCATTAAGATTGACTCTACTTTGAGGAGGCAGCTCTTCCCTACTAGTATTTTGAGTGCCTTTCAACCTGGTAGGCTCATCTTCCAGCACTATATCAGATAATATTTCACTGCTATTCATAAAGTTTTCCAGGAATATATCAGACTGTGTTTCACTGAGATTCATAAGTTTTTCAATGGCCAGTTCTTTCAGAAGTGGACATTCCTGTTCTTCTTCCCAATCTCTCTTAGTCTGGAAGCTCTGCTGAAACCAGTCCACCATGGGTGAACCTGCTGGTATTTGGAATACTGGTGGCATAGCCTCCAGCCTCACAGCAACACACAAGCCACCACAGCACAACAAACTGACAGACAAGTGGTGGAAGGATCTCCTAAGAACATGAATATTCTTCTACATAACCACCATACATCTACTTTATCCATAAACTTTAACACTGACACAATTATATTATCTACCATAAAAGCCATATTTAAATGTCCTCAAATATTCTGGAAATGTCCTTTATAACTTGTTTTCTAAATTCCAAGATCAAATTGCATTAAATTGCCATGTCTCTTTAGTCTATTTTAATCCACAATATTCTCTTGACCTATTCCCCCACTTTATAACATTTACATTTTTGAAGAGTCCAGACCAGGTGTCTTGTAGAATATCCTACAATTGGGTTCTTCTAATTGTTTCCTCCTGCTTAGATTCAGAGTAATTATTTTTGTCTGAATCGACCATAAGAAATATTGTTTACTTTCATTGCATTCCATCAGGGAGCTCAAAATGTCTAATTATCCCATTATTGGTGATGTTAAGTGTGAATACTTGGTTAAATGGAACCACCAGATCTCTCCCTTATAAAGGGCCTCTTTCCCATTATGTTGTTCCTCAGTAGTCTGTGGTTGACACAGGAGCTCTGGTGGTGCAGTGATTAAAGCATTTGGCTGCTAACCAAAAAGTCATTGGTTTGAATCTACCAGCTTCTTTGTGGGAGAAAGATGAGGCAGTCTGCTTCCATAAAGATTTATAGCCTTGGAAACCCTATTGGCCAGTTCTACTGTGTTCTATAGGGTGACTATAAGTCGGAATTGACATAATCGTAGTGAGTTTGGTCCTTAATGCTTTGCTGAAAATAGCCTCATTTAATCTATTTTAAGTTCAAATTTGGGGTCCTAGTATTGTCTTGAAACCACCTTGTGGTTATGACTCAGGGGTACATGATCATGAGTCATACATAACCTGCCCAAGTAGCCAGGTGGTCAAGCCCCCAAACCAATCATGTAACCCTTTAAAAACTGCATTTGTGTTTATATCCCAATCATGGTCCTTTTTCCACTTCTGTATTCCCACTGGCAACAGTGATGAATTGACTTGCCACCATTCATAATTTTGTGATAATTCCCTTTGTTTTCTATTATATGTAATTAGCTTCATGGCCATGAGTCATCAGACTCTATGTGGCCTCTTATTACATGCTATAATACATGGATTATTGCAGACTGGGTTCTGAAATAATGACTAGAAAGTCAGTTATAGCTCAGAAATTTTATAAGAAGATGGTAACCTTGCAAGGTGGAGACACACGGGACCAGAGGTAATGCCATGTGTGTCTCTCTGAGCCTTACAGACTAGGGGTTTTTATAGTAGTTTCTTTTAAGGCTGTGATTTGATTTCAAAAGACCTTGTGCAGGCAAGTATTCATAAAATCCTGACTCTTTTGCGAAAGTCAGGAAGCAGAACAAAGTTGAGATAACTTCCTCAGCTTCCTTCAGGCTATGCGCAGTCTGCTGTTTGCCCTTGGTTTGAGTCTTGGTCTCATCTTGGATTGGCCATCTTGGTTTATCAAGTGGCAAAGGAGGGGCAGGGGTGTGTAGGCTCTGAAACTGGTTAATGCTGGCTACAGATAGTGAGCTGGAAGACATCTCAAGAATGGCCTGTTATTAGGATAGATCATTTAAGTAGTAAATTTATATTTGTGTTATTTCTTTTGCAGTACTTCTTCCTTAGTCTCATGATCTAAGGAATGAAATTGTCCTGTTCTGTGAGCTGTTCCTGTGTTGGTTTTATGATCTTAGGAATGTGGCTGCAAGGGCAGGATTCTTCTGTGATTATGGCTACCAGTAAGGCAATGTTTAAATTGAAAAAGATTAATATGGAACTCGGAACGTGTATTCCAGAAATTCTAATCTGTCCATACTATTAGTGTATTACAAGTACATGTGTACATGCTGATGGTTTTCCTCGTCCTGGATGATTGTCTTTGTTTGTCTTTGTCCTATTTAAGGTTTAATAAAATGGTCTCTATAAGATATATAGAGTAGAACCAACCTTAATGATATGGATAAAGTAAAGCTTTTGGGACCTCCATTTGCTGACATGGAATAACTCAATTTGAGAAGAAATAGCTGCAAACATCCATTAATAGTTGGAACATGGAATGTATGAAGTATGAATCTAGGAAAATTGGAAGTTGTCAAAAATGAAATGGAATGCATAAAGATTGATATCTTAGGCATTAGTGAGCTGATACGGACCAGTCTTGGCCATTTTGAATCAGACGACCATATGATCTACTATGCTGGGAATGACAATTTAAAGAGGAATTCATCATCACAAATGATGTTTCAAGATCTGTCCTGAAGTACAATGCTGTCAGTGATAGGATAATATACATACACCTACAAGGAAGACTAGTTAATACTATAATTATTCAAAGATATGCACCAACAACCAAAGCCAAAGATGAAGAAATTGAAGATTTTTATCAACTTCTGCAGTCTGAAATTGACCAAACATGCAATCAAGATGTGCTAATTATCACTGGTGACTGGAATGTAAAAGTTAGAAACAAAGAAGAATCAATGGTAGTTGGAAAATTTGCCTTGGTGACAGAAATAATGCTGGAGGCCGCATGATTGAATTTTGCATGACCAATGACTTATTCATTGCAAATACCTTTTTTCAACAACATAAATGATGGCTATACATATAGACTTCACCAGATGGAGTACACAAGAATCTGTGGCAAGAGGAAAAGCTATTAAGCTGAAACATCTTTAGCTGAAACAAGGCCAGGAGCTGATTGTGGAACAGATCATCAACTGCTCATATGCAAGTTCAACTTGAAGACAATTAAACCAAGTCCATGAGAGCCACAATATGACCTTGAATATATCTGTCCTGAATTTAGAGACCACCTAAAGAATAGATTTGATGCATTGAACACCAATGACCGAAAACCAGAAGAATTATGGGATGACATCAAGAACATCATCCATGAAGAAAGCAAGAGGTCATTAAAAAGACAAGAAAGGAAGACCAAAATGGATGTCAGAAGAGACTCTGCTGAAAATTGCCCTTGAGTGGAGAGTAGCTAAAGGAAATGGAAGAAATGACAAGATTAAAGAGCTGAACAGAAGATTTCAAAGAGCAGCTCAAGCAGACAAAGCCAATTACTATAATGAAATGTGCAAAGACCTGGAGTTAGAAAACCAAAAGGGAACAAGAACATGCTTGGCATTTCTTAAGCTGAAAGAATGGAGGAAAAAATTTAATATTGAGTTGCAATATTGAAAGATTCTATGGGCAAAATATCGAATGACACAGGAAGTATTAAAAGAACATGGAAGGAATACACAGAGTCATTGTACCAAAAAGACGTGGTTGATCTTCATCCATTTCAGGAGGTGGCATATGATCAAGAAACAATGATACTGAAGGAAGAAGTTGAAGCTGCACTTAAGGAATTAGTGAAGAACAAGCCACCAGAAATTGACAGAATACCCATTGAGATGTTTCAACAAATGGATGCCATGCTGGAGACACTCACTCATCTATGCCAAGAAATTTGGAAGATAGCTACCTGGCCAAATGACTGGAAGAGACCCATATTTGTACCTATTCCAAACAAAGGTGATCCCACAGAATGTGGAAATTATCAAACAATATCATTAATATTGCATGCAGGTAAAATCTTACTGAAGATAATTCAAAAATGGTTGCAGCAATATATTGACAGAGAACTTCCAGAAATGCAAGCTGGGTTCAGAAGAGGGCATGGAATGAGGGATATCATTGCTGATGTCAGATGGATCTTGGCTCAAGGCAAAGAATACCAGAAAGATGTTTACTTATGTTTTATTGACTATGCAAATGCATTTGATTGTGTGGATCATAACAAATTATGGGTAACATTGAGAAAAAGGGAATTCCAGAACACTTCATTGTATTCATGAGGAACATGTACATGGACCAGGAGTCTGTCATTCAAACAGAACAAGGGGGCACTCCATGGTTTGAAATCAAGAAGTGAGTGTGTCAGGGTTGTATCATTTTGCCATACTTATTCAATCTATTGCTGAGCAAATAATCCAAGAAGCTGGACTATATGGAGAAGAACATGGCATCAGGATTGGAGAAAGAGTCATTAACAATCTGCAATGTGCTGATAACACAACTATGCTTGTTGAAAGTGAGGATGACTTGAAGCCCTTACTGATGAAGATTGAAGACTACAGTCTTCAGTATGGATTATATCTCAATATGAAGAAAACAAAAATCCTCACAACTGGACCTGTATGCAGCATCATGATTAGTGGAGAAAAGATTGAAGTTCTCAAAGACTTCACATTGCTTGGTTCTACAATCCATGCCAATGGAAGCAGCAGTCAGGACATCAGACAATGGATAGCCCTGGGCAAATCAGCTGCAATGGACCTCTTTCAAGTGCCGAAGAACAAAGATGAGGACTAAGATGTGCCTGACATAAGCCATGGTATTTTCTTTTTTTTAATTTCAGATGACCACCTCTCCTTTTTTTTAATTTTAATTATTATTATTATTATTTTCAATCACCTCATGTACATGTGAGAGCTGGATAATGAATAAGGAAGACCAAAGAAAAGTTCATGCTTTTCAGATGTTGTGCTGGCAAAGAATGCTGAAAGTACCATGGACTGCTAAAAGATCTAACAAATCTGTCTTGGAGGAAGTGCAGCCAGAATGCTCCTTGGAAGCAAGGATGGCCAGATTTCATTTCACCTTTGTTCATGTTGTAAGAAGGGACCATTCCCTAGAGAAGGATGTCATGCTTAGTAAGGTGGAGGATTGATGAAAGAGGGGACGGCCCTCAAAGTCATGGATTGACACAGTGACTGTGGCAGTGGGCTCAAGTACAGCAAGTATTGTGGAGCTGGCATGGGACAGGGCAGTGTTTCGTTCTGCTGTACATATGGTCTCTATGAGTCAGAAATGACTGAACAGCACCTAACAACAACAACATAGGATGTTCTTGAATCTGTAGTCTTTTTTTTCCCCCCTACCACAGTAAAGAATTCAGTTTTCAATTCTATCTTGTTGGAAATATACTCTAAAAAAGCATATAAATTTTAAACAGAACAAGGGGATGCTTCATGGTAAAAATTGGGGTTGTATCCTTTCACCATACTTATTCAATCTATATGCTGAGCAAATAATCTGAGAAGCTGGACTGTATGAAGAAGAACATGATGTCAGGATGAGAGGAAGACTCATTAACAGCCTCCAGTATGAAGATGACACAACCTTTCTTGCTGAAAGTGAAGAAGACTTGAAACACTTATTGATGAAGATCCAAGACTACAGCCTTCAGTATGGGTTACACTTCAACGTAAAGAAAACAACAATGCTCATAACTAGACCAGTAATCAGCATCGTGATTAGTGGAGAAAAGATTGAAGTTGTCAAGGATTTCATTTTACTTGGATTCACAATCAACACACATGGAAGCATCAGTCAAGAAATCAAACAACATAAGGCACTGGGCAAATCTGCTGCCAAAAAATTTCTATAAAGTGTTAAAAAGCAAAGTCTTTGAAGACGAAAGTGGGCCTGACCCAATCCATTGTCTTTTCAATCACCTTATATGCATGTGAAAGCTGGACAATGAATGAGGAAAACCACAGAAGAATTGGTGCATTGAGATTAACGTTGTTGGCAAAGAATGTTGAATACACATGGACTGCCAGAAGAATGAACAAATCTGATTTGGAAGAAGTGCAGTCAGAATGCTCCTTAGAAATAAGACTAGCCACAAAAGAGAACCTACAGATTGGGAAAAAAATATTTGGTAATAACATATCTGACAAGGGACATATCTCTAGAATTTATAGAAAACTCCAACACCTCAATAACAAAAAGACAAACAATCCAGTTAAAAAATGGGCAGAAGACATGAATAGACAC
>NW_006922205.1:1033955-1040822 GCF_000298275.1 Orycteropus afer afer
AGCTGTTGCATTGTGGTAAACTGTGGTCAATGTCATGAGACAAAGTATATGTGAACTGCTATATGGAAAGTGAATTTGCTCTGTAAACCTTTACCCAAATCACAATTAAAAAAGAAAGAAAGAAATAAGACTAGCCAGATTTCACTTCATGTGCTTTGTTCATGTTGTCAGAAAAGACTAGTCCATGGAGAAGGATATCATGCTTGGTAAAGTTGAGGGTCAGCGAAAAAGGATAAGACCCCTTGGTCTTCCACTGGCTTGACACAGTGGCTGAAACAATGGGCTCAATCACAGCAATGATTGTGAGGATGGTGCAGGACTTGGCAGTATTTTGCTTTATTGCACGTAGGGGTTGCTGTGACTTGAAGCTGACTTGACAGCAGCTAACAACAGCAATAACAATTACTATATGTAAAGAGCTCTTGTGCCATAGTGCCTAAGTCATTTGACTACTAACCAGAAGGTTGATGGTTCAAACCCACCAGCCACTCCTTGGAAGGAAGACTGGACAATCTACTTCCATAAAATTTACCGCCTTGGAAATCCAAAGGGGGGTCACTATGAGTTGGAATTGACTCAATGGCAGTGAGTTATATATATGTGTGTGTGTGTTTGTATTTCTTATATTGATATTTCTTTTATAGATATTTATTTTTGGGGAAGCTCATGAAATAGAATTTATCAAAATGCTTGTTCTTAGGGCACAAAACATATAGCAGGATGGCAAACAATGAATAATCTTTGTGTAAGTCATACATTATACATCTCAATTACAAATATTGAAAATCCAAATTTCCATCAACTCTGCTAAGAGAAACACTAAATTATCTTTCTATTCTTTTTACACAAAGTGATTTTACAAAACCTACATTAAATAAAGAAACAATCAAAGAATATTCACCCAGTAGAGACTAGGGTCTTAAAAGCTGGCAAGTGGCCATCTAAGATATAACTATTGTTCTCTCTTATTTGGAACACAGAAGAGTGAAGAAAATCAAAGACACATGGAAATAATTAGTCCAAAGGAATATTGACCATCCAAATCTCAGCCTACATGACCCTGAGACCAGAAAACTAGATGGTGCCTGGCTATCACTGCAAACTACTCTGAAAGGGATAAAAATTAGAGATCTTGGATATAGTGGGAGAAAAATGTGGAACAAAACTCAAAATAAAAAAGATCATGCTTACTGGTCTGATAGAGAGTGGTGGAAAACCTCAGCACTATGGCCGCTAGTCACCCTTTGGTAGTGAACTGACTCTCACGGCTCATCTTTCAGCCAAATAGTATACACAAGGGAGCTACATATCTCTTAGAACAATAAACCATAAGAAATCAAATGGGCAGCATTTGCACAGGGATAAAGCTAAGAAAGCAGGAAAGAAAAGAAGGATACAGGGAAATGTAACCACAGGGAGGAAGTGAGAAGAGAGCTGTTACATTGTGGGGATGACAATGTTACAAAAATGTAAAAATGTCTTTGAACTATTGAATAGACAATAAATATGCTCTGTAAACATTCACCAAATCACAATAAAAAGTAAAAAAAAAGCAAAAAGTATTCACCCAAAAAATACAGAAAATAGTATTATAGAGCTGTGTATATAAAAGTAATGTTATTTTTCTGTATATTTTTGCTCTTTGTTAGATTTCTTTAAATTTATTGATTTATCATCCTATTCTAAGTAATAATTTTATTCTTAATCATGATTTTGCAACTTTTTTTCCTTTTTATAAAGAGTGCTCCCCAAGTTGTGGAAGCTTTGTTGTTGTTGTTGTTAGGTGCCGTCAAGTCGTTTCCAATTCATAGAGACCCTACGCACAGCAGAATGAAACACTGCCCCGTTCCATGCCAGCTCCACGATCCTTGCTGTACTTCAGCGCATCACCATAGACACTGTGTCAATCCATCTCTTTGAGGGCCTTCCCCTCTTTCGTCAACCCTCCACCTTACCAAACATGACATCCTTCTCCAGGGAATGGTTCCTTCTTATAACATGAACAAAGTAGGTGAGATGAAATCTGGCCATCCTTGCTTCCAAGGAGCATTCTGGCTGCACTTCCTTCAGGACAGATTTGTTAGATCTTTTAGCAGCCCATGGTACTTTCAGCACTCTTCACCAGCACCACATCTGAAAAGCATTAACTTTTCTTCGGTCTTCCTTATTCATTGTCCAGTTCTCATATGCACATGAGGTGATTGCAAATGCCATGGTTTGTGTCAGGCACACCTTAGTCCTCAAGGAGACATCTTTGCTCTTCAGCACTTGAAAGTGGTTCTTTGCAGCCGATTTGCCCAGTGCTATACATTGTCTGGGGAGCTCTGATAGCGTAGTGCCTAAGGCACTTGACTGTTAAGCAGAAGGCTGGTGGTTGAAACCCACCAGTCACTCCTTGGAAGGAAGGTTGTGCAATCTACTTCCGTAGTGACACTGCCTCAGAAACCCAAGGAGGGGTCACTAGGAGTCAGGCCCGACTCGACGGTACACAACAACAACAACATTTATTGTCTGATGTCCTGACTACTGCTTCCATTGGCATCAATTGTAGAACTAAGCAATGTGAAGTCTTTGACAACTTCAATCTTTTTTCCACTAATTGTGATGCTGCATACAGGTCCATTTGTGAGGATTTTTGTTTTCTTTATATTGAGATGTAATCCATACCAAAGACTGTAGCCTTCAGTCTTCATCAGTAAGGGCTTCAAGTCATCCTCACTTTCAGCAAGCAAAGTTGTGTTTTCAGCATATTGCAGGTTGTTGATGATTCTTCCTCCAATCCTGATGCCACATTCTCCATATAGTCCAGCTTCTTGGATTATTTGCTCAGCAATAGATTGAATAAGTATGGTGAAAAGATACAACCTTGACATACTCCCTTCTTGATTTTAAACCATGGAGTGTCCCCTTGTTCTGTTCAAACAACAGCCTCCTGGTCTATGTACATGTTCCTCATGAGTACAATGAAGTGTTCTGGAATTCCCTTTCTTCTCAATGTTATGCATAATTTTTTATGATCCACACAATCAAATGCTTTTGCATAGTCAATAAAACATAAGTAAACATCTTTCTGGTATTCTTTGCTTTGAAGCCAAGCTTCAATCTCCTGAATACCTAGACTTAAGCCTACAAGTTGCACACCTTGGAGTGCACCAGCCCTTAGGTAAGGACCACAGGTGGAGGCTCACTGCTTGCTGGTCCAGGGCTAGATGGTCATGTGGGTGAGTGAGAAGCAATGCCCAGAAAATGCTTGGATGGGTTTGGTCCCCATGCTGGGAATGGCTGGAATCTCATCAGGGCCTTAGCTGCTTGGTCTCTCTCCCTTGGCCTCCAGCATATGTGGTAGACATGTCAGAGCTTTTAGACACGAAACAAACAAACAAAAACCTCTTGCCGTCTGGAGTCAGTTCTGACTTATTGCAATTGCATGAGTAACAGAATACCTCCATAGGGTTTCCTTGCCTGTAATCTGTAGGGGAACAGATCATCAGGCCTGTTCTGGTTACCTAGTGCTGCTCTGACAGGAATATACCACAAATGGGATGGCCTTAACAAATAGGAGTTTATTCTTACAATTTGGAGACTTTAAGTCCAAGCTCAAAGTGCCAGGATCTAGGCTCTGGGTAAAGCCCCTCAACCTTGGGGTCCAGCTCTGCCTCCTGCCCCTGGCCCACTGGAGCTAGAGGCGTTTCTTCACTCAGACAGCTGCTGGCTGCTGAGGCTGAGACGCCCCAAGGTTGACAAGTAAAAAGGCACAGTCCCAATGTTACCAATCCACATGGCAAGCCATTAACTTGAGTCCATTGTAAGTCCCAAGGTCAGCAGAGCATAGCAGGCTGCTGAGCAATGACATGGCTACATGCAGAGTCCAAGCATGCCAAAGGCTAGAGACCATTCCCAAAGCTTCTCCTTATATACAGGAAGCAGACCACATCCCAACGGCAGCTACTCAGCTGCTTGTAGTAGATCCCACCATGGAGCTGATTGCCAGTCTCATCATGAGGAATAACTACCACCAGCTGCCCAGTCACTCAACCAGGCCCAGTCAAGTTGACACACAAACATAACTACCACAAGGCCTTTCACCCTAGGAGCCAGAGTGGGTTCAGACCACCAACCTTCAGATTATCAGCTGATATCAAATACCTTGCACTATCCAGGAACTTTTGACACAAACAACAACACAAAATGGTAGAGGGACAGGGAGTGTAATGGATCATTAACACGCTGGGAACCCAGGAGGTTCAACCATTACTCCAGGCATGGTCTGTCACCAGGGGAAGAGGCCACCTTAAAGTGAGGTGCAGGAGCTAGTTCTGGCTCTTGGCTCACATTGCATCTGGACCCACTGGTCCCCTTGACACCAAGTTAGGATGGCCAAGGCTAGCCTGAGTGTCTGGTGGCTCTGCATCCTGCTGCTGTGCTCGCTGAGTCATCAGTGCCTGTATTCATCATCCACCATCATCCACCACCCTCATGAGGGCTCTAGCCGGGTAGGTGGACAGGAAGCTGTGTGGCTTGGGACCTAGAACCACTTGGCACACACTGAGAAGATCTCAGCGTCTGTAGGTGCAAGCAGACCCCAATGATCAATTGGGAGCCAGGTAAGTCTTTGGGTAGAGGTGAATCCCAGCCCCCCAGAAGAAAAGGTGGGATAAGGGTCCTGAAGGAGAGTGGCAGTGTTATCAGCAAGTAGGCAGCATTCTGGGGACTTGGAGACAGAGAGTCAATCTCAATTTTCTTGTTTATTTTCCTGTCAGTCTGGTTGGGTGATGGGTTCAGAGCTCTGGAAAGAGGGCTTCACCAATGGCCCATTACTCAGACTGTAGACCTGGAAGCCAGGCAGTCTTAATGCTCCCATATCCTTCATTGTCCTCATCAAACCTGACACTGAATGTGGGAAGTTTTACATGTTAACCTCCCTTCACTTCTCCAGCCTTATTCCCATCACCAGAGCCCAGATTCTGTCTTCTTTTTACCTGAGATATGGCAAAGGCCTCCTGACAGCACCCCAACATCCCATGGCAAACTACTCCATTTCCTTCAAGATTGTGCTCAAATCTCACTTTGATTTTTCACTTTTCCTAGAATTAATTGATTTGTATAGCCTTTTATGATATGAACAAGTTACTTTGAGAAATTCTATTGTGGAAATATGTCATACATACATACACACACACACACACACATAAACCAAAAAACAAACTCACTGCCATCAAGTCAGATCCAACTCATAGTGACCCCTTCTTGGGTTTCCGAGGCAGTATCACTACAGAAGTAGATTGCCCCACCTTCCTTCCGAGGAGTGGCTGGTGAGTTTGAACCACCAGCCTTCTGGTTAGCAGTCAAATGCCTTAGGCACTGCACCACCAGAGCTCCCTTTAAAGACTAAGTTGCGCCTAATCAAAACCAAACCAAACAAAACAACAAAAAACACCTAATCAAAGCCATGATATTTTCAATTGCCTTATATGCATGTCAAAGTTGGTCAATGAATAAGGCAGACTGAAGAAGAATTGATGCTTTTGAGTTGTGGTGTTGGTGAAGAATACTGAAACTACCATGGACTGCCAGAAGAACTAACAAAGACGTGCAGCTAGTATGTTTCTTGGAAGTGAGAATGGCCAGACTTCATCTCAACTACTTTGGTCATGTTGTCAGAAGGGATCATTCCTTGGAGAAGGATATCATACTTGGTAAAGTGGAGGGTCAGCAAAAAAGGGATAAGGCCCTCAACAAGAAGTATTGACACAGTGGCTGCAACAATGGGCTCAGGTATAAGAAGGATTGTGAGGCTGGCACAGGACTGGTCAATGTTTCGTTATGTTGTACCGGGTCACTATGAGTCAGAGCCAACTTGACAGCACCTAAGATTTACAGCTTTGGAAACCCAGTGGGGAAGTTCTACTCTGTCTTAAAGGATCTCTATGAGTTAGAATCGACTCAACAGCAGTGGGAATTTAAATAAATACAGGTAGTCCTTGACTTGCAATGTATTCAAGTTATGATGAACCACACTTACAACCTGTCTATTTTTTTGCTCGTACATCTAATTGTTTAGTACATCTTCCTGGGAGGAATTTACAGGAAAATGCTTACAAGGGGATATGAAAAAATTGCTGAGATATGTGAACACATTCCAAACATTTGATCAGATTAATATGATAGAAGAGATTGGTGAGAAAAAGTCATGCATATGTCAAGAACATTGAATTTAGAACTTGATATCACTGGTGTGGAACAGCTCATAGATCACGAAGAAGGAGAAATGACAGATCAAGACTCAAAGGATTTTGAAGAGGAAAGAAATACTGAAGAAGAAAGAAATAATGAGGAAGAGGAAGGAGAGAAGTTGCCAAAATATTTTACAGTGAGTTTTTCTAAAATTAATCAGGGTTTACTTACTTGAAACATGGACTCAAAAGCTGATTGCTTCGCCAAAGTCAATACGTAGGGTCAGGAAGAAGTGAGATGTTACTGTGAAATATAGGAAGAAAAGGACCAGACCAAAAACTTTCCATTGCCAAAGATGATCCAGAACCTTCCACAAATTAAGTTATTAGCACAACTTACAAAATGCCAACATTGTTCAAATCTCCATTACCAACAGAGTAAATGTTTATGATTTGTGTATTTTTTTTTAATGTATGTTTGCATGTATTAAAATATATCTGTAAGTTTGTTGTTGTTGTTGTTGTTAAGCTCTGTTGAGTTGTTTCCGACTCATAGTGACCCCATGCACAGCAGAATGAAACACTGCCCGATCCTGCGCCAGCTCCACAATCCCTGCTATACTTGAGCCCATCATCGCAGCCACCGTATCAATCCATCTCCTTGAAGGCCTCCCCCTCTTTCGTCGACCCTCCA
>NW_006922205.1:1050507-1070581 GCF_000298275.1 Orycteropus afer afer
TCCTGGAGACCCGGTCCCTCTCGGGAGGGTAACAAGGGAAAGTGTTCAGTGCAGATCAGTGAGTAAGCACAAGCCCGCCCATGCTTACCTTGCTCCCAGAGACCAGATCACTAGTGAGTCTGAAATTGAGGCTTTGTCACCATGTTCTGTGGATGAAACTCCTCCTCTGAGTGGATGAGGCAAAATATCTGTAAGTTTATATGTACTATTTCCAACATACAGAGTCAAATAAAATACTTATCAATAAACTGATAATAAAAAGCAATAATAATGAAAAGGAAAAGAAAAAATGATGTCTTCAACCAATGTCAGAACAAATTTACAATGGAGTCGTCAAAATGGAACTTGTATTTGTTGTAAATTGAAGTCTATCTGTATTTGTTGAACTGAATTAATTAAACTGTTGTAAAAAAAAAAATCCAACAATTCTGAGAAAATAAAAGTCCCTTTGTAACTTCCTCTGTCCTGTTAAGTTTGGTTTACAGTTTTTTCAACTCTATATAGACACACATATTTCACATAAACGAGATCATGCTATATTTGTTGCTGTGCAGTCCTCTTTTTCTTACTTAAAAATCGATCAGGATGGATAGATGGTTGAACAATCAGGTTTGTCTAGGCAGGGGGGGGGAGTGTGCCCATGACCACGTATAGGGTTGGCAAACAATGTTTCTACAAGCATATTTGTTTGTGTTGTAAGAATGTCCAGGTATATAGTAGAGCTGACAAAGGACAAAGTTGTGGTGACTGCTTGGCCACAGCCAGCTACCGGGAGGGAGCAAGTAGTTGGACCTGTGGGCTTGGGACCATGATTGAAGAGGACATCAAGCTCATTGGCAAAACACTGCACAAAAACATTGCTCCACATCGTGGTTTGGTAAGTAGTGACTGGGATCTTAAAAGCTTGCAAGTGGCCATCTGGATGCAACAATGGGTCTCTACTTGTCCAGAGCAAAGAAGAAAGAAAAATAACAAAGATGCATGGAAACAATTAGTCCAAGGGACTGGTAGACCATGCCATCCTCAGCCTATAAGACCATGAGACCAGAAGAACTAGATGGAGCCAGGCAATCACGCAACCACTCAGAGGGGAATCTGTGCAGGAGTTCCTGGACAGAGTGTGGGAACTATATGGAACAAAACTCAAAATCATTAAAAACACACAAAAATACTCAACTCAGTTTGCTGGTCTGATAGAGCCTGGTGAAACCCCTGAGACTATGGCCTCTAGCTGCCCTTCCAGTCTGGAATTGAACTAATTCCTGTGGGTTCCAGCCAAATAGCAGGCAGTGGGAGAACAGAAGGGCAGTGTATGCACAGGGAGACAGCTGGGGAGGGGCAGGAGTGTATGGGAGGGAAGGACACAGGGAGGAGGTAACTATGGGGAGTAAGTGGGAAGAGAGCTGTTACACTGTGGGAAATTTCAGTCAATGTCATGAGACAAAATGTGTGTGAACATTGTGTGGAAAATTAATTTGTTCTGTAGATTTTCACCCAAATCACACACACACACACACACACACACACACACACACACACACTAGATCAAGAATAGCTTTCTATATCATAAAGATTCTCCTTCTTGAGAAAAAATGTGGAACAAAAGTCAAAAACACAAAAATGACCAGAATTACTGGTTAGATATAAACTGGTGGAACCTCTGAGATAGCCCAGAGTTATCCTTTGAGCTTGGAACTGGACTCACTTCCATGGATTAGCTCTCTGCCAAACAGCAGAAAGGCCTGCAAGCTGAACACCTATCCCAGGGAGATGCACTCCTTAGACCAATCAGCTCTGAGAGATCAGAAGGGCAGTATTTTCATAGGGGAAAAGATGGACAGACAGGAATGAAGGACACAGAGAAGGGGTATTAAGGAGATGGGAGGAGAACTTTTCATTGTTGAATTGTAATAGGAGTTGTGAAACCAAATAAGCATGAACTGTTGAGAGTAAAACGAATCTGTTTTCTAAATTTGCACCTAAACCACAATAAATATTTTTTTTTTTTACAAAAGTTTCTCCCTTTTTTAAAAAAATAATACTTTATTGTGTTTTCAGTGAAAGTTTACACAGCAGTTTAGGTTCTCATTCAACAATTTCTACACAAGTTGTTCAGTACATTGATTCCGTTCTTCACAAGGCATGAACATTCTCATTATTTCCATTCTGGTTTTTCCATCTCCATTAATCTAGTTTCCCTGCATCTTACATTCTCATCTTTGTTTAAAAGTAATTTTTGACAGTTTGGTCTTTTTTACACAGGTGATATTTTAAAAAACACAGTACTTATGGGAGATACTTATTATTTTTTGAGCTAATTTGTCATTTAGCTACAAAGTGACTTCAGAGGTTAATTTTGGTTCAAGGTTTGAAGAGTATCTCAGAGCAATAGTCTTAAGGAGTCCTACAGCCTCAATCAGTCAAATAGGTCTATTTATTTATTACTTTTGTTTTTTCTTTTTAGGAATTTGAGGTTCTGTTCTACATTTTTCTCCCATTCTATCAGTGTCCATCTATTGTGGCTCTGATTAGAATGCTTGTTAGTGGCATCCAGGCACTATCTAGTTCTTCTGTGCTCAGGGTAGAAGAAATTGTGGTTCCTGTAGTGTATTAGTCCTACCGACTAATTTTTTCTTTGAGTCTTTGATTTCCTTCTTTCTCTTTTGTTCCAGATGAGTGGACCAATTGTTGTATGTCAGATGACCACTCATAAGCTTTTAAGATCCCAAATATTACTTACAAAACTAGGATATAGAACAAACTTTATGAACTATATTATGTCAATTGACTTAGATGTCCCATGAGACTATAATTCTAATCCTTCAAACTCAGTAACCTAATTCCATGAGGTGTTTGGTTATGTCTGAGAAGTATCTGTAACTGTGTCCCCTATATACTTTATTATGTATGTGAATATATGTGCATAAAGTCACATAGATGCATTTACATATACATATGCATGCCTGTATACATGCACACATATATACATACCTATAAATACATATATTCCTGCCCATATATTTTTTTGCAGTTTTGCTGTTTATAATTGGTATATACCACACCAATTACCAAAAGTCCCCTTTTCTGGTGTACTTTTTGGTGACATCATTTACCTTTGTCAGGTTCATCCATGTTCCAAGATGTCTGGGGAATTCATTTTTCTTTGTTCTTGAGTAGTGTTCCATTGTATGTATGTACTGTATTTTCCTTATCCATTCTTCACTGATGAGCACTTAGATTGTTTCCATCTTTTTGCCATTGTGAATAGTGCTGCAATGAATATAGATATGCATATGTCTGTTTGTTTCACTACTATTAGGTTCTTATGGTATAATTAGGAGTGAAATTACTAGATCATATGGCACCAGTACCTCTAAGTTCCTTTGAAGACCCACCAGCCACTCCCTGGAAGGAAGATGGGGCAATCTACTTCCGTAGTGATACTGCCTCGGAAACCCAAGGAGGGGTCACTATGAGTCGGGTCCAACTTGACGGCACATAACAACAATCAGACTATTTTCCACAGTGGCTGTACCATTATGCAGTTTTACCAGCAATAGCCCATCTTCTGGGCTGGCAGGAATTCCAACCAAGTTGGTGTGCTCTGACAGAGCCTGGGTACCCTGCCCCCCACCAGATTTTTGTTTTTGATTTTTGTTAGTTTGTTTATAAACTATTCTTTTTTTTCTTCCTTTTTATTTCTATTCTTTCTTTTATCCCTTCCAAGGTTCTAGCTTTTGGCTTTTTTGGCTTCCTTTTTACCAGTTCTCATTTTTTTCTTTCTTGTGATTCTTCCCATTCCTTGTTTTTATTTTTGCATTTTTTTCCCATTTTTTCTTCATCAAAATTTTCTATTTTGTTTTCAATTTTTCCTGCATTTGTTGTTGTATTTGATAACCTATTATTGAAAAAAATTAGGCCCTGAGGCTTTGTTCCTACGTTTTCTTTAAGGAATTTTATAGCTTTATATGTAACATTTAGGTCCTTGGTCCATTCTGAATTAGATTTAGTGTATGGTATGAGGTATGGATCTTGTTTCATTTTTTTCTGCATGTGAATTCTCCTTATTTCTTAACAGCAGCATAATATTCTATTGTACATAGGAATCATGGATTATTAACCAATCCCACATTAACAGACATTTTGGTTGTTTCCAACTTTTTGTTCTTATAAACAATGTTACGATGAACATATACATGTGTTATATTTCTTCTAGACTGCTATCCTGTGAGAGAGGATGTGGCTCTCACTCCCCATCCAGCCTGAATATGTTTCTTTTGTTTAGTCTTCATCAGAATGAACGCTATAAATAATCTCCCTATTGTATAATTTGCATTTTTTTGATTGTTAGTGAGATAAATTCTTTTTCATATTTAATATGAGTTGTTTGTTCATTTTTTTAAGATCCACAGTGCTTTTTTTAATATAGAACACTTCAAATATTAAAGATACTAACTTTCTGTCTGTTGTGTATGCATTTTATTGGTCTTTGTTTGTAAAGTCTAAATTTTTTTATTGTTGAAATTATTAATCTTGGCCTTATGGTCTCTGGGCTTCATGTCATACCTATAAAGTCCTTCTCTTCCCCAAGATCATAAAAAATATTATCTCATACTATTCTTTTAGCTCTTTTTATTTATTGTTTTAAATCTGAATTCCATATTTGAGGAGGTGGCTAAATGTGGACCTAACCTGAGGCTTTAGAAAGCATGTCCACTTTCAGCAATAGTGGTCTATGTAATTTAGAGCAACTTTTCTACTAAAGACAAATTAAAAATTGAATAAAATATTTAAAAATACTTTTAAAAACATGGTTGGGCAATCTACTTTCATAGTGATATCACTTTGGAAACCCAAGAAGAGGTGCTATGAGTCAGATCTGACTCGATGGTAGTGTGTTGCATAAGGTCTAGCAAGATAGTGAGGAGTTACAAGGAGAAGGCTAGATCCCAGAGAACATTAAGCTATGATCCTAAAAGATTATACCCTCATACAGGGTAAGATGGCGGAATAGGCAGAAAAGCTACACAGACTCCTCAACAAAGAAAAGAGAAACCAGTTGGCACAGATACAGAAGATACTCCTGGAGCCCTGACCTTTGAAAAGAAGGATACAGAAATGGATTAAACACCAACTGGTAGAACCCGAAAGAAAGCAGTGAATAAGGAGACAAATGGAGCTGTGGACTGTCAGCTATCCTGATGGCAAAGACAGTTTGAATATTTCCAAGTGGTGTTAGGACCTAAGAATTAACCTAAAAATTGGCCCTGCTAGCCAAGGGCTGCATGGATAACTGCACTGGTGGCTGATGACTAAAAAGGGAAACAGCAAAGAAGGAGACAAACTGAACTGTGAACTTTCTGCTGTCAGGAGGGTACAGCCATTTTGAATGTTTACAAGAGGCGTAAACAAAATGGTGTGGCCGTTTTGGATATTTAAAGCAACAGCATTCTTGTTCAGATTTCAGGGACCTAAGAATAGGCTCCACTTGGCCAAGAACAGTATGGACATACCAGAGGCTGACAACTGATGAAGTGCGATATTCCCCTTGTTCCTCTTATACCCCATACCCTTTTGGTGAGGAACTGTGGCCATCCTTCACCTGCACCCACCTTCTGGGCTGGCAGGAATTCCAACCAAGTTGGTGTGCTCTGACAGAGCCTGGGTACCCTGCCCTGCCTGCCCCCCTCAATTTTTGTTTTTGTTTTTTATTAGTTTGCTTTTAAACTATTATATTTTTTTTCTTTCTTCCTTTTTATCTCTATTCTTTCTTTTTCCCTTCCCAGGTTCTAGTTTTTGGCTTTTCTGTCTTCCTTTTTACTGGTTCCCATCTTTTTTCTTTTTCATGCTTCTTCTCATTCCTTGTTTTTATTTTTGTATTTTTTCCCTTTTTTTTTCTTCATTATTCTCTTACACTAGCTCTTTTACCTTATTCTCCACTCCCTAGATATTATCTTTTTTCTTTTTTTTCTACTTATGCTTCTTGTGTCTTTTTAAAGTATAGCTTTAAATATTTCATTTCATTTGTTGCCTTTCCACTTTATTTATTTGTTGTTGTTGTTGTTATGTACCGTTGAGTTGGACCCAACTCATAGCGACCCCTCCTTGGGTTTCTAAGGCAGTATCACTATGGAAGTAGATTGCGCCAGTCAGGGCCGACTCGATGGCACATAACAAATTATTTATTTATTTATGTTTATTTTCTCTTTTTGGTGATTAATCCTGTGTTTATGTGGTGTGTGTTTTTTGTGTTCTTGTTTTCACTTTTTTTTTTTTTTTTAAATTGTGATTTGGGCAAAAGTTTACAGAGAAAATTCATCTTCCATACAATAGTTCACATACAGTGTTTAATGACACTGACTGTAACCTCTCACAATGCAACAGCTCTCCTCTCACTTCCTCCCCGTAGTCACGTTTTCTCTGGTCTTTCTCTCCCATGCACTCCTGGCCCCCTGAGATGTCTCCCTGTGTATACACAGCCTTTTTATTCTCCTATGATTGATTTCTCCAAGGACTGTATCTACCTAATGTACATGTTTAGCTCATATGCCTATCTTATGCTGGGCTGGAAGCCACAAGAGTGGGTCCAATTATTTTTTGGTTTTTATATTATTATTATTATTATGGGGGGTCTAACTGAGTGGGAGACAGAAACCATCTCATATGACCCACCCATACCCACACCTCCTGCAGCCCCACCTACTGAAGGAGGGCCACAACTTGTTTGTGCACCAACTGGTCAATAATACATGACAGCCAATATGAGCCTGACTCACCCTTAACTGCTATTCACAAACAGCTATGAGAGATCTGAGCACCCACTGTCATTGTCTATCACACGCACCAGAAGACAGATGGTAAGTGCATAGGTGCTGCCAAATAGTGAATAGAGAAGCACAGTACCCTGCTTACTCAGATACATCCAAACAAAACAAAGAAAATGAAAATCTTGGGTGAATCACTCCAACATATAATCACCAATTAAAAATAAATAAAACAATGTCACAGTGTCTCAGAGACAACAGACTATCACAGTCTACACAAACAAATAAGATAAACCAATAGAAAAAAGGCACCAGGGTACAGACCCACAACACATCCCAGAGGAAGAAGCAGCATTGGAACTCTATGATAAGGAATTGAAAAGAATTATATTTAGGTACCTTCAATGGATTGAAAGACACATCAAGGAAAACACTGACAAATTTAGGGAAAACACAGACAAAAAACTACAACAATTTAAGAAGATAATAAAGAACAAAATTACAAAATAAATGAAAAATTAGAAATGATAGAAAATCTACAGATATAAATCCAGAAGATTAATTCTAAATTTTCAGAAATATATAACACACTGAATGGGCAAAGGAGCAGAATTGAATCACTGAAAGACAGAATTAATGAAATTGAAGACAAATACCTCAATACTTCTTTGGAAAGGGAGAAATCAGTAAAAAGAACAAAACAAAATGAAGAAAGCCTAATATTCATGTGGGATATCATCAAGAGGAATAACCTACATGTAATCTGAATCCCAGAACACAAAGAGAAAAATAAAGCTACAGAGAAAAGAGCTGAAGATTTGTTGGAAGAGAATTTCCCTGATATGATGAAAGATGAGAACATATCCATTTGAGAAATCCAACAATCTCCAAACAGGATAGATCCCCAAAGAAAATCACCAAGACATATCATTATCAAACTCACCAAAACCAAAGACAAAGAAAGAATCCTGAAAGCAAAACAGGAAAAACAAAAACTTACGTACAAAGAGCAACCAATAAGATTAAGCTCTGATTTCTCAGCAGAAACCATGCAGGTGAGAAGGCAAAGGGATGACATATATAAAACCTTGAAAGAAAAAAAATTCCAACCAAGAATTATATACTCAGCAAAATTGTCTGTCAAATATGAAGGTGAAATTAGGACATTTCCAGATAAGCAGAAATTAAGGGAATTTGTTAAAACCAGACCAACCTTATAAGAGATGTTAAAGGGAATCCTATGGACAGAGAACAAACAACAGCAAAAAACAATCAACCATTAAGACACATGAAGACATAACTCAGAAACCAACACAGTTATGGAAGTATCTAAAGTAAAATAAACTTACAAGATTGTAAACAGGGAACCAGAGACATCATCTGGCAAATGAGGACAACTGCAAACCAAAGACGGAAAAAATAGGGTAGTTACAGAACTTCTAAATGGTGAGGAAGTCAAGACAATTGCAAGATAGAACAGACTATTCTAACTTTGGGAAAAGAATTATAAATCACAGGGTAACTGCAAAGAAAAGTAATAAACCTTCACATCAAAATATAAAAGAGGACAGGCACAAATATTCAGCAAATACTAAAATAAAAACAATGAAGGAAATGATAACATGATTCATAAACAAAATGAGCTCAGCACAGAAAATTATATGCAACAAAGAAATCAGTTTGTGAAAAAACACATAACAAAATGACAGTAACAAATTACACTGAATGTCAGTGGATTAAATGCACCACTCAAGAGACAGAGAGTTGCATACTGGTTAAAAAACAACCCATCGATATGCTGTCTACAAGAGACACACCTTAGAGACAAAGACAAAAATAGACTAAAAATCAAAGGTTGGAAAAAGATATATCAAGCAAACAGAAATTAAAAAAAAAGCAGGAGTGGAAATATGAATTTCTGATACAATTGACTACAAGACAAAAGCCACCATAAGAGACAAGGAAGGACATTATATGATGATTAAGAATCATTTAACAAGAGGACATAACTATAATAAATATCAATGCACCCAATGATAGAGGCCCAAAATACATAAATCAGACTTTAACAAAATTGAAAAGACAAATAGATGACTCCACAGTCATAGTAGGAGACATTAATACACCACTTTCCATCAAAGGTAGAACAACTGGAAAGAAACTCAACAAAGACACAAAAGAATTAAACAATACAATCTATGCACTTGACCTCATAGACACCTACAGAGCACTTCACACAACAACAGCACAATACATATTCTTTTCCAGAGTACATGGAACATTTTCCAGGATAAATCATATATTAAGCCACAAAGCAAGCCTTAATAAGTTTAAAAACATTGAAATACTGCAAGCATCTTCTCAGATAACAATGCTATAAAAGTAGAAATCAACATTAGGAAGATAAACAAAGAAAGGAGCAAATACATGGAAACTGAATAACACCCTCCTTAAAAACAACTGTGTAATAGAAGAAATGAAAAATGAGTTTAAAAAATTCCTTGAATCAAACAAGAATGAAAACCAACATATCAAAATCTTTGGGACACAGCAAAAGCAGTGATCAGAGGCCAATTTATAGCAATAAAGGCACACATCAAAAAAGAAAGCCCAAATCAACAACTTAACCCAACATCTCCAACAATTAGAATAAGAGCAGTAAGAAAAAAAGGCCGCCAGTCACCAGAAGACAAGAAATAATAAAGATTTGAGCAGAAATAAATGAAGTAGAAAATAGAAAGATAATAGAAAAAAAAAAATCAACAAGGCTAGAAGTTGGGTTTTTGAAAAGATTAATAAAATTGACAAGCCACTGACAAGTTTAACAAAGGAAAAGGGAGAAAATACAAATGATATGAATGAAAAATGAAATGGGCAATGTCACAACAGAACCAAAAAAGAATTATATCAAGATACTATGAAGAACTGTACTTCAACAAATTTGAAAATCTAGAAGAAATGGACAGATTTCTAGAAATGTACTACTTACCTAAACTAGCACAGAGTTAGGTGGAAAATTTGAACACATCCATAAGAAAAGAAGAAATTGAATACATCATAAAAAATTACCAACAAAGAAAATTCCTGGCCTAGATGATTTTGCTGGAGAATTCTACCAAAAATCCAGAGAAAAGATGACACCAATCCTACTCAAACTATTCCAAAATATACAAAAAAGATGGAATCCTCACAATTCATTTTATGAAGCAAGCATAACCTTGATAACAAAAACCAGGTAAAGACATCACCAAAAAGGAAAACTACAGACCAATATCCCTCATGAATATACATGCAAAAACATTCAACAAACTCTTAGCCAATAGACCCCAACAACATATCAAAAAAACAATACATTATGACCATGTGGGGCTCATACCAGGTATGCAAGAATGGTTCAACATTAGATAAACAATCAATGTCATCCATCACATAAATAAAACAAAAGAAAAAAAACACATGACCATATAGTCCAGTTTCTCAGATTGTTTGCTCATCACACAAATTGAATAAGTATGGAGAAAGGATACAACCCTGACACACTCCCTTCCTGATTTTAAACTGTGCAGTATCTCCTTGTTTTGTTTGAATGACAGCCTCCTGGTCTATGTACAGGTTCCTCATAAGTAAAATTAAGTGTTCGGGAATTCCCATTCTTCTCAATGTTATCCACAATTTGTTAAGATTCACACAATTGAATGTCTTTGCATAGTCAATAAAACACAAGTAAACATCTTTCTGGTATTCTTTTCTTTCAGCCAAGATCCATTCTGACATCAGCTATGATATCCCTTATTCCACGTCCTCTTCTGAATCCTGCTTGCATTTCTGGAAGGTCTCTGTCAATATACTACTACAATTGTTTTTGAATTATCTTCAGTAAGATTTTACTTGCATGTGGTATTAATGATGTTGTTCTATACTTTCCATATTCTGTGGGATCACCTTTCCTTGGAATGGGTACAAATATGGATCTGTTGCAGTCAGTTGGCCAGGTAGTTGTCTTCCAAATCTCTTGTCATAGCTGAGTGAGTGCCTTCAGAGCGGTATCCGTTTTTTGAAACGTCTCACTAGGTATTCTGTCAGTTTCTGGAGCCTTGTTTTTCACCAATTACTTCAGTACAGCTTTGACTTCTTTCAATACCATTGGTTCTTGATCATATGCTAACTCCTGAAGTGGATGATCATCTACCAATTCTTTTTGGTTTAATGACTCTGTGTTTTCCATCCATCTTCTTTTGATGTTTCCTGCATCACTCAACATAATGCCCATTGAATCTTTCAGTATTGCAATTTGAGGCCTAAATTTTTTCCTCAGTTCTTTCAGCTTGAGAAATGCTGAGTGTGTTCTTCCCTTTTGGTTCTCTAACCACAATTTATATTTTCATTATAATAGTTGACTTTGTCTTCTTGAGCTGCTCTTTCTTCTGTTCAGCTCTTTATTTTATCGATTCTTCCATTTGTTTTAGCTATTCTGTGCTCAAGGGCAAGTTTCAGAATCTCTTCTGACATCCATTTTGGTCTTTTCTTTCTCTCTCATCTTTTAAATGACCTCTTGCTTTCTTCATGGATGATGTTCTTGATGTCATTCCACAATTCCTCTGGTTTTCAATCACTGGTGTTCAATGCATCAAATCTATTCTTTAGATGGTCTCTAAATTCAGAAGGAATATAATCTAGGTCATATTTTGGCTTCATGGACTTCTTTTAATTGTCTTCAGCTTCAACTTGAACTTCCATATGAGCGGTTGATGGTTTGTTCCACAAACAGCTCCTGGCCTTGTTTTGGCTGAAGATATTGAGCTTCTCAACTGCCTCTTGCCACAGATGTAGTCAATCTGATTCCTGTTTACTCCATCTGGCGATGTCCACATGTATAGCCACCACTTGTGTTGTTGAAAAAAGGAATTTGCAATGAATAAGTCATTAGGCTTACAAAATTCTATCATTCAATATCCAGCATTATTTCTATCACCAAGGCCATATTTTTCCAGCTACTGGTGATTATTCTTTGTTTCCAACTTCTGCATTCCAATCACCAGTGATAATCAACACATCTTGATTGCATGTTTTGTCAATTACAGACTGCAGAAGTTGGTAGAAATCTTCAATTTTCTCATCCTTGGCTTTGGTGGTTGGTGTGTAAATTTGATTAATAGTAGTATTAACTGGTCTTCCTTGGAGGCATATGGATATTATTCTATCACTAACAGCATTGTACCTCAGAATAGATCTTGATACACTCTTTATGATGATGAATGCCATGCCATTCTTCTTCAATTTTCATTCCTAGTGTAGTAGATCATATGGTAGTCTGATTCAAAATGGCCAAAACCAGCCCATTTCAGCTCACTAACACCTAGGATATCGATCTTTATGCATTCCATTTCATTTTTTACAACTTCCAATTTTCCTAGATTCATACTTCATACATTCTATGTTCTGATTATTAATGGATGTTTGCAGTTGTTTCTTCTCATCTTGAGATGTGCTACAACAGCAAATGAAGGTCCTGAACATGTTACTCTTTCCACAGCATTAAAATTGGCTCCATTCTGAGTAGACAGCTCTTCTCCAGTCATATTTGTCATATTTGAGTGCCTTCTGACCTGAGGGGCTCATCTTCTGGCACTATATTGGACAATGTTTTAGGGCTATTCATAAAGTTTTCCAATAATATATCAGACAGTGTTTCACTGCTATTCATAAGGTTTTCCCTGGCCAATTCTTTGAGAAGTGGATGGTCTCTTCCTTCTTCTGAGTCTGTCTTAGACTGGAAGTTCCACTGAAATCTGTCCATCATGGGTAACCCTGCTGGCATTTAAAACACTAGTGTCATAGCCTCCAGCCTCACAGTAACACACAAGCCACTACCATATAACAAACTGGTAGACAAGTTTGTCTCCGTTAGCTGTTCCAAATTGCTCTGTTCGCCTCCCGGCCTCCCCCACGTACTCCAACACTCGGCTGCTGCCACCTGGCTTGCTGACACTTACCAGCACCACCTACAGGTGCACTGACACCTGCTGGCTGGCATCTAGCTTGGATAACATCTTAACCACAGCCAAACGCCTTGGTGGGCTTGGGACAGTGGTCACAGAGGACGTCTCAATTGCTCAATTGGCACAACATACAACACAAAAATATTGATCTAGGGACATCTGGTAAGATGGAGGAATAGGCAGACAAGTGACACCCTCATAATTTACTAATGCAAGGACATAAAGCATTTTCCTTTAAAACTCTTAAAGATTTGAAACAAGTTGCTATCCCCTGTGGGCCAACAGCAGCATTTGTAAAAACCTTAATAGAAACCATTGCTCAAGAAGTTTAGTGTCCTTATGATTGGTATGTGCTGGCTAAAACTGCATTAGAAGGAGGAGATTATTTGATGTGGAAATGTATTTTAATGATTTTTTCACAGACCAAAGTATGAGAAATCAGCAACACAATGTTCCCATTAATTTTGAAATGCTTTCTGGCACTGGACAGTTTTTAGAGGTTGCAGCTCAATTAACTTATCCCTTACAAGCATATCAGCAGATATCAGTCCAGCCTCTCAGGCATGGTCTAAGTTAGCAGCAAAAAGAGGTGATAATTCTAGCTTTACAAAAATTATACAAGGGCCTACAGAACCCTTTGAACAATTTGTGGATAGGATAAGTTTAGCAGTGACTAGAAGTGTTAGTGATAATACAGCCACTAATATCTTAATTAAACAATTGGCTTATGACAATGCCAACAAAGATTGTAAACAGGCTATTAGGACTGCCAAGGAAGTGAAAAAAGCAGAGGCTTATGCTGTTTTACTTGTTTTTCAGGATTTGTCATGCCAACCACTCAATATTGTGAGTGACAGCCAGTATGTGGTTCATTTACTCACTTGTATTGAAACTGGCAAAATTGAACATATATCTAATGAAGAATTATTAAATCTTTTTTACTTTACAGAAGACAGTGCAGGAACACTTTCATCTGTTTTACATCACACACATTAGAGCCCATACCCCCTTGGTGGGCCCTCTCACTCAAGGAAATAAATGAGTAGATGAACAACTTTGTCTTCCCCGTACAGGAAGCTATCCAATCATCTGCTTCTTTTCATCAAAATAGTGCTAGTTTATGTAAACAATTCCAACTTACTAGAGAACAGGCTAGACAAATAATAATAATAAAAAAAACTGTTCTTCTTGCAGTATGCATCTCCCTGTGCCACATTATGGCTTAAACCCTTGTGGGCTTAAACCCAGTGATGTTTGGCAAATGGATGTCACCCATGTACCTTCTTTTGGAAAACACTCTTTTGTACATGTTACAATAGACACATATTCTGGGTTCACTATGGCTTCAGTCTTAACAGGCGAGGCAGTAAAATATATTATCCATTATTTATTACATTGTTTTGCTTTCTGAGGACCTCCTAAACAGTTAAAAACAGATAATGCCCTGGCTTACACAGGTAAGTCTTTTTTACATTTTTGTTCCTTTTATTCTATCAACCTTTCTACTGGCATTCCTTACAATCTTGAAGGCCAAAGCATAGTAGAAAGAAAACATCAAACTATAAAACTTTATTTAGAAAAACAAAAAAGGGGAGTAACAGGGGAATAGTGGAAAGCCCTATGAAAAGATTAAATAATGTTTTATATACTTTAAATTTTTTGAACTGTGACACTGATGGGCAGTCTGCTGCTGACAAATATTTTTTAAAAATAAAACTAGACACCAACTCAGTCAAAGTTCAGTGGAAGGATGTATGGACAGGTAAATGGAAAGGACCAGATCTACTATTAACATGTGGATGATAGTATGCTTGTGTCTTTCCAGAAAACAATGACAAACCCATATGGGTACCAGAGAGACTCGTCCGACATAATGGATCACATCCAGTGCTGACTTCAGTGGCTGCCACTACAGGATTGCTGGAGGAGGCCACAACTACTGAGTCATCAGACCAGGGAAGCGATGCTGCTGACTTGGGGTCATATTAAGACCTTGTCTCCTAAGGCTGCAAGTATGGCTCAAGGTCTGGGCCAGCCTCAGACCCCAGGAATGATATTTTTATCTATGGTGGCATTGCTGTCAACTCAAATCACTCCCGTAGCAAATGAATCCCATTGGGCATATTTGTTTCCTCAACTTTTGGTGAGACCTGCTATATACTATGATACTGATAATCCTGTCTTTACTAATGACACTCAGTTGCTTGGGGGAAAGGGTGGAGAGTCTATAGGAAAATCATTAAAGAGAGAAAGTATAGTGAATTATACAGCTCTTGCTACAAAAACACTGATTTGTTTCACCTGGCATAACCATAGTCTCTCACCATGCTTGACACTATTACCAAAAATGCAATGGGCATAGGGAAGCAACCTGACACATGTGTATTGGAGGATATTGAAATATACAACTTATCGATTATTTTCAGAAATTATAACTCCTCCCATACTGTACTGTCCTAACATATCCCAAGATTGGGAGATATTTCCACCTTGGTTTAAATGTCACTTGCTTCTCTCAAAAAAGGTTATGATGTCCTCCTACAATGCAGAGCATGACTCCCCATGCTATCTTATGGACTGGGAGGACTCATAAAATGACTCATTGTTCACTAGCTTCCCTGGAGGTTTTACAGATGCCAGAAGGACCTGTACAATCAGAATTATGGAAACTGTTTGCTAGAGTTGGGACTGTTAATCATACTGTATTCATTGGGAGACCAGAAGGAGGGACATTTGTCCAAGGAAGTCACTCTGACATATAGGCATGTGTTCGACCCATGAACGCTTACATGCTGGCACAAAAATGTACTGATTATACTATAAATGCTCCTATAACTTGTTTACATGTTTCTGAAACTAATAATACTTTAGGAAATTATTACTGAAAGGTGACTTGTAATAACTGTTAACTCAATGCTTAACCTCAACAGATCAGGATGCATTGATAGTAATGCAACCACACTATATAACCCTACCAGTAAATATTTCAGACCTATGGTTTCATTTAGCAGGAGAACATTCACTGTATTTAGTACAACAAGGGCTTAGTAGACCTAAATGCTTTATTGTGCTCTTTATTGCAGGCATAACTGTCTTGCCGCAATGATAGCTGCTATGACTGTGGCTCCTCTTACACCTCAGTCATCTATACAGACAGCCCAATATGTAAATGATGTAATACGAAATACTGTAAAAGCACTTGTAGATCAAGAGAAAATTGATCAGAATTTTAAACTCAAAATGGACATGTTAGAGGAGGTGATATTATCAATAGGGGATGAACCAGAAGTGATGCGAGTGAAGCAAGCATTACATTGTGACTATCGGTATGAATACATATGTATAAACAGCATACCCTGTGAACTTCAGTAATACAAATTCACATGAGAAAAGATGAAAATGAGAACATTAGGGATATGGAAGAATTTGTACATCAGTTTTGAAATGCAGGAGTTTCATAAAGATATTAAAAGGCTAAAAAATAGTCATGTACCAATAATTGACCCCAATGAAGTTGCAAACACTATACTTAATGAATTTAAGAAACTTAACCCTTTGAAAAGTATTCCTACATTTCTATACCACTTTTTACCATATGTTATAATATTTTTAATTGTATTGTTTGTTACTCCTTGGGTTCTGAAACTAATAGGTCAAGTAATTCAGTCTTTGACTACTGAGGTACATCTATTGCATTTAAAAAGTAAAAAGGGAGGAAATGTGGGAGACCAAGAGAGAAATCATCAAAGGACTTGAGTGCAAGGCACATGTCCAACAGTGACAACAGAAGGCAAGACCTCTCCAGCAGCAACAGGAGAAGACAAGGCCTCTCCAACAGCAACAAGAGAAGGCAAGGCCTCTGTCACGGTTAAATGCTTACTTGGCAAAATATCAAGTATTAAAAGTAGATGTTATTCCAGTAGTCCATGTTCTTATCTTATTGGGATGTTTCATACTTTGGGTCATTGTGCCCTAGTATACATTTATTTTTTTACCGTCCTTATTCCTGAGGAGGTTTTGTGATTGTTTTAATGACCACCTGTTGTCCCTGAGCACATAGAGGAGTAAAACTTTAGCTATGTAGAGAATAAGCTGATTGTATGGATTCCAAGAATGATGATGTAATCATGTATAAACATATAAATAAAGTAGAACAAAGGCATTAGGGGTTGCTCTCGCAGAATATGCAGGGCATCCACCTGGCCCCCACTCCTTTTATTTTGGGTCATTTTTAGTTGGTTAGTTAGTTTGTTTTAAATTGTGATTTGGGTGAAAATTTACACAGAAAATTCACTTTCCATACAGGAGTTCACATACACATCTCATGACATTGACTACAATTTACCACGGTACAACCGCTCCCCTCCCAAATCCTCCCGATAGTTATCTCTTCCCTGTGTCCATCCCTCCATGCACTCCTGACACCTCAGCTGTCTCCGTGTGCATAAACAGCACTTCTTTCTCCCATGATTATTCTCGCCAAGGAGTGTATCTACCTCAGGTAAATGTTCAACTCATATGCCTTCTTTTGTTTGACTGGAAGCCACATATGTGGGTTCAATTCCAGACCTGAAGGGCAGCTAGGGTCCATAGTCCCAGTTGTTCCACCAGGCTCTATCAGACCAGCAAACCTGCTCCTCCCCCCACTTTTTTTTTCTCCAAATGATTTTGAGTTTTGTTCCACATTGTTCTTCCTCTCTATCCAGGATCTCCTACATAGATCCCCTTCCAAGGGGTTGATATTGATAGCCAGGCACCATCTAGTTCTTCTGGTCTCAGAGTCATATAGGCTGCAGACCGGATGGTGTACCCATTACTCTGATTGTATCCATGAATTTTTGGTTTTCTTCATTCTTCTTGGCTCTAGATGAGGAGAGACCCATCATTGCATCTAGATGGCAGCTTGCAAGCTTTTAAGATCCCAGTCACTATACACAAAAGTAGGAGGTGGAATAATGTTTTGTGTAGTATGTTATGCCAACTGAGCTTGATGTCCCCTGCAACTATGGTGCTGAACCCACAGGTTCAACTACTTTGTCCTTCTGGGTAGCTGGCTGTGACCAAGAAGTGACTGCAACTTTGCCCTTTGTCAGCTCTACTATACACCTGGGAATTCAAATCATACAAATAAACTTATAGGACCACTGTCTCCCAAGCCTATACATGGTCTTGGGTACACTCCCCACTTCATAGACACACCTAGTAGGTCAGCCTGTCTGTCCATCTCTCCACCCATATACCCACGTTTTCCTTCACTGACAATGCAATACTGTATGTCCAAAAGGGTTCATCTTTGTTGCCTGTACCTCCCATGTACCTCTCTATGTCTTTCTCTTCCTCAATGCCACCATGTTAATCACTCACATTTGTTTGGTACATTGCCCTTTTCTTCACACAAATCAATACTTATCTCTATTTATCTAACAGTGTTCCCTACCCTCCGCTCCCACCCTTGGTAACCAACAAAGAAAATTTCCTTCCATATAGAAACTGTTCCTTGACATTTAAAATAACAGACTAATACAATATTTGTCCTTCTGTGATTGACTTATCTCACTCAGCATAATGTCCTCCAAGTTCATCCATGTTATGCAGTGTTTCGTAGATTCTACATTATTCTTTAGTGTTGCATAGTATTGTATGCAACATACATACGTGTGTATGTACCATAGTTTGGTTATCCATTCCTCAGTTGATGGATGCCTAGGTTGTTTCAATCTTTTGGTTATTGTAAATAGTCCTGCGATGAACATGCATATGTCTGTTCTTGTCATGGCTCTCACTTCTTCAGGCTATATACCTGATAATGGAATGCTAGGTCAAATGGTAGGTCTAATTCCAACTTTTTAAGGAATCGCCATAGTGCTTTCCACAGTGGTTGTATCATTTGACAGTCCCACCAGCAGTGTATGAGAGTCCCAATGTCTCCACATCCTCATCAGCATTTGTTATTTTGTGTCCTGTTGAGCTTTCCTACTAGTGCTGAGGCAAGATGGTATCTCATTGTTGTTTTGATTTGCATCTCTCTAATAGCTAATGATCATGAACATTTTTTCGTATGTTTGTTGACCACCTGAATATTGTCCTTGGTGAAATGTCTATTCATGTCTTCTACCCATTTTTTAATTGGATTGTTTGTCTTTTTGTTATTGAGGTGTTGGAGTTTTCTATAAATTCCAGAGATAATTCCTTTGTCAGATATGTCATTACCAAATATTTTTTCCCAATCTGTAGGTTCTCTTTTGACTGTTTTGGAGAAGTCTTTGGAAGCACATAAATATTTGATTCTTAGAAGGTCCCAATCATCTAGTTTCTCTTCTGCTGCTTGTATATTTTGGGTTATGCTTGATAGTCTATTTATGCCATATATTAGGGCCCCTAAATTTGTCCCTAGTTTTTCCTTGAGGAACTCTGTAATTTTAGGTTTCACATTTAAGGCTTTGATCCATCTGGAGTTTGTTTTTGTGTATGGTGTGAGGTATAGATTTGTTTTCATTTTTCTGCAAATGGATCTCCAGTTTTGCCAGCACCATTTTTTAAACAAACATTTTCTTCCCCATTTAATGGATTTTGGCCCTTTGTCAAAGATCAGCTGACCATAGGTCGACAGATCTATTTCTGAGTTCTCAATTCTATTCTATTGGTCTATGGGTCTGTCATTAAACCAATACCAGGCAGTTTTGACTACTGTGGCTGTATAGTAGTTTTTGAGATCCAGCAGTGTGAGACCTTCTACTTTGTTCTTCTTCAATAGTGCTTTGCATATCCAAGGTCTCTTTCCCTTCCATATAAAGTTAGTGATTGGATTTTCCATATGCTTAAAGAATGTTGATGGGATCTGGATTGGGATTGCACTGAATGTATAGATTGCTTTGGGTAGAATTGACATTTTCACAATGTTTCATCTTCCTATCCACGAGCACGGGATGTTCTTCCATTTATGTAGCTCTCCTATGGTTTCTTGAAGTAGTTTTTTTTATAGTTTTCTGTGTATAGGTTTTTTGTGTCCCTGGTAAGATTTATTCCCAAGTATTTTATTTTTTTGGTAGCCATTGTAAATCGTATTGATTTCCTTATTTGTTTCTCAGTAATCTCTTTGCTGGTGTAGAGGAATCCAACTGATTTTTGGATGTTGATCTTGTATCCTGCTACGATGCTAAATTTCTCAATTAGGTCCAGTAGAATTTTGACTGAGTCTCTTGGGTTTTCAAGATATAGGATCATATCATCAGCAAATAGGGATAGTTTGACTTCTTCCTTACCAATTTGGATGCCTTTGATTTCCCTTTCTTGCCCCATGGCCCTGGCTAG
>NW_006922205.1:1085462-1092554 GCF_000298275.1 Orycteropus afer afer
TAGTCCAATTCTGTATCCTTCCCTTCAAGGCTCAAGGGTCCAAGATTATCTTCTGTGTCTGTGTTAATTGGTTTCCCTTTTCTTTGTTGAACAGGGTCTGTGCAATCCTTCTGCCTAGTCCGCCATCTTGCCAGAACTCGATCTTCCTTCTTTTTTGTTGTGTGCATTCATTGCTATGAATTGGACTCTGATCACTGCTTTTCCTGTGTCCCAAAGATTTTGGTAGGTTGTGTTTTCATTCTCATTTGATTGAAGGAATTTTTGAATTTCATTTTTTATTTCTTCTCTTACCCAGTCTTTCTCAAGGAGTGTGTTGTTTAGTTTTCACATGTTTACTCTTTTTCTGTTGCTCTTCCTATCAATTGCATTCTAATTTGATAGCATTAAGATCTGAGAGGGAGCTCTGGTAGCATAGTGCCTAAGGCACTTGACTGCTAACCAGCAGGCTGGCGGTTCAAACCCACCAGCCACTCCTCTGAAGGAAGATGGGGCAATCTACTTCTGTAGTGATACTGCCTCTGAAACCAAAGGAAGGGTCGCTATGAGTCATGTCCAACTCCATGACACATAAAAACAACAACAATGATCTGAGAAGATGCTTTGCAAGTATTTCAATGTTTTTAAATTTATTAAGGCTTGGTTTATGGCCTAACATATGGTCTATCATGGAAAATGTTCCATGTGCACTGGAGAAGAATGTATATTGCGCTGTTGTTGGATGAAGTGCTCTATAGATGTCTATAAAGTCAAGTTGTTTGATTGTATTGTTTAGCTCTTCTGCATCTTTGTTGAGTTTATTTTCAGTTCTACCTTTCATTGAAAGTGGTGTATTAAAGTCTCCTACTATGACTGTGGAGTTATCTATTTGACTTTTCAACTCTTTTAAAGTCTAATTTATGTATTTTGGGGCTCTTTCATTGGGTCCGTAGATATTTGTTTTGGTTATATCTTCATGTTCAATTGATCCTTTAATCATTATATAATATCCTTCCTTGTTTTGTATGGTGGTTTTTGTCTTAAAGTCAATTTGATTAGAAATTAATATTGCCACTCTTGCTCTATTACAGTTGCCATTTGCTTGATATATCTTTTACCAACCTTTGATTTTTAGTCTACCTTTTTCTTTGTCTCTAAGGTGTGTCTCTTGTAGACAGCATATTGATGGGTTGTGGTTTCTTATCCAATATGCAGCTATCCGTCTCTTGAGTGGTGCATTTAATCCATTAACATTGAGTGTAATATTGACAAGTATGAATTGGTTGCTGTCATTTTGTTATGTGATTTTCATGGTGTCCTTGGTTTCTTTGTTTCATATTATTTTCTGTGCTGAGCTCATTATGTTTATGAATCATGTTATCATTTCCTTTATTGCTGTTGTTTTAGTATTTGCTGAGTGTTTGTGCTTGTCCTCTTTTTTATTGCGATATGAAGGTTTATCATATTCCTTTGAGGTTACCCTGTGATTAATAATTTTCTCCCCAAGATTAGAGCAGTCCATCCTATCTTGCAACTCTCTTGACTTTCTCACCATGTACACGTTCTGTAAGTACACAGTATTTTCTGTCTTTTTGGTTTGTGGTTGTCCTCACTTGCCAATTGATGTCTCTGGTTCCCTGTTCACAATCTTGTAAGCTCATTTCACTTTGGATATGTCCATAGCTGGGGTTTCTGGGTTATGTCATCTTGTGTATTAAATGTCAGTTGTTATTTGCTATTTTTGGTTGTCTGTTAAAACAACTCTTATATGGTTGGTCTGGTTTTAACAAATTCCCTTAGTTTCTGCTTATCTGGAAATCTCTCAATTTCACCACATATTTGAGGGACAATTTTGCCAGGCATATAATTCTTGGTTGAACAATTTTCTCTTTCAGGATTTTATATACACCATCCCATTGCCTTCTTGCTTGCTTAGTTTCTGCTGAGAAATCAGAGCTTATTCTTACTGGCTGTCCTTTGTAGGTAACTTTTTGTTTTTCCCATGCTGCTTTCAGGATTCTGTCTTTGTCTTTGGTCTTGATGAGTTTTATGATGATATGTCTTGGTGATTTTATTTTGGGGTCTCTCCTGTTTGGGGTTCATTGGACTTCCTGAAAAAATGTATTTTCATCTTTCATCATATTAGGGTAGTTCTCCTCTAAGAAATCTTGGACAATTTTCTCAGTCGTTTTATTTTTCTCTTCTTGTTCTGGAATTCCGATGGCACATGGGTTATTCCTTTTAATAGTATCCCACATGAACCTTTCTTCATTTTGATCCTTTCCAAAGAAGTATTCAGGTATTTGTCTTTAGTCTCATTAATTCTGTCTTCCATTGCATCAATTCTACTCCTTTGCCCTTCCAATGTGTTATCTATTTCTGACAATTTAGTATTAATCTTCTTGATTTAGAATATTTTCTAATTTTTCTTTTATTTTGTCATTTTGTTCTTGTATTTTCTTCCAAAATTCTTCTAGGCTTTTGTCTGTGTTTTCCTTGGTCTGTCTCTCAATCTTTTGAAGATACCTAAATATAATTCATTTGAATTTCTTATCAGAGAGTCCCAATGCTGCTTCTTCCTCAGGGATGTGTTCTGGGTCTGTATCCTGCTCCCTTGTTTCTACTGTTTTATCTTGGTTATTTGTGTGGACTGTAATGGTATATTGTCTTTGAGACATCCTGGCATTGTTTTATTTAGATCTGTTAACTGTCTGTGAAGATCAGTTAAGGTTGTGTCAGGCTCTTGGTGGATTTTTGTTAGCCTGTTGGTGGAGAAGGAAGTGGTGGCTCTCACTCAGTAAGTGAAGTTGCAGGATGTGTGGGTGTAGTTCTGTTATATGGGGACTGTTGCTGTCTTCCACTCCATCAGACAAAAAGAACAATTGAATAACTATCAAAAAAACTAAAAGCACATGGACAAAAAATACACCGTGTAATCACACAGGAACAGTAACCAAAAAAAGAAAAATGGGAAGAAAAGAATAAGAAGAAGTGGAAAAAAAAAAACAACCAAAACCCTGCAATACTTATATAGGGCAATAAGAGTAAAAAGGTAGAGAAGGAGAATAATGAAGAAAAAAATGGGAAAAATGCAAAAAGAAAAACAAGGAATGGGGTTCACCAGGAGAAAGGGGGAAAAAAATGGCAACCCAGGAAGAGGGGGAAACAAAAAAAACCTGAAAACTAGGACCTGAGAGGGGAAGAGTAAAGAATAATAGTAAAAAGGACAAAAGTAATAATAATGGTAGTAATTTTGAAACAGGCAAAAACAAGTAAACCGAAAAACAAAATAGAAAGAATAAATATCAGGGAGGGCAGGGCAGGGTACCCAGGCTCCGTCAGAGCACACAGACTGGTATGGAGTTCCTGTGGGTCCAGATGGTGGGTGGGATTGGGGGATGGCCACCCCTCCATTCACCAAGAGGGTGTGTGGTGCAAGATTAACAAGAGGAATGTTGCACCTTTCCAGTAGTCTAAGTCTGAAATGTCCTTGGCTTACTGGCAAATGGAGCCTATTCTTAAGCCTCTGGAATCTGGGGGAATGCTGTCACTTTAAATATCCAAAATGGTCAAGCCACTTGTAAACATTCAAAATGGCTGCAAACTCCAGATAGGCAAAAGTCCACAGTTCAGTCCCCCGTCCTCTTCGGTGCCTCCCCTTTTATTCCTCAGCCACCAGAGCTGTCCTTCATGCAGTCCCTGGCTATCAGGGCTCATTTTTAGGTTAATTGTTTGGTCCTACCACCACTTGGCAATATCCAAGTTGTCTGTACCATCAGGATCGCTGCCAGATCGCAGCTCTGTGTCTCCTTTTTTGGTATTTTCATGCAAATTCATCTGCTAGTTGGAGTTTAGTGCACTTCTATATCCTTCCCTTCAAGGCTCACAGGTCCAGGATTATCTTCTGTATCTGTGTTAATTGGTTCCCCTTTTCTTTGTTGAAGAGGGTCTGTGCAGTTTTTCTGCCTATTCTGCCATCTTACTGGAACTCTCTCTCCCCACCCCACGTTCCTTTTAAAAAACCATTAATTCTTTCATGTTGGCTTCATTTTGTTACCTGTGCAATTTTGCCAGACATGGCGGTGAAGGGATCCAACCACTGTGGAAAGCAATATGGTGACTCCTTAGAAAGCTGAAATTGGAGATATCATTTGACCCAGAATCCCATTATGAGGTATATATCCTAGAAAGGATATATACCTAGAGATGTGAGAGCCAGGACAGGAACAGATATAGGCACACCCATGTTCATCCCAGCACTATTTACAATAGCAAAAAGATGGAAACAACCTACATGCCCATTGGTGGAAGAGTGGATGACCAAACTATGGTACATACACACAATGGAATGCTATGCAGCATTAAAGAATAATGTAGAGTCTACAAAACACCACATAATATGGATGAACTTGTTGGAGGACATTATGCTGAGTGGAATAAGTCAATCGCAGAAGGACAAATATAGGTGTATATATGGAGGAAACTTTCTTTGTTGGTTGCCAGGGGTAGGAGGGGAGGAGAGGGAACACTGCAAAAAAAAAAAAAAAAAATTCATTGACCCATGTCACTTTAGTATTGTGTATTTCACAGTAATAAATTATATTATAATAAAATTCATTAAAAACATATATTGTTCTACATCATACTTCTGAGTAGTGACTAGGGTCTTAAAAACTTGCAAGCAGCTGTCTAAGATCCTGCAATCATCTCTCCTCATCCAGAGCAAAGAAGAGTGAAGAAAATCAAAGGCATATGGAAATAATCACAGGAAGCTTAGCCTATATGACCCTGAGATCAGAAGAATTAGATAGTGCTCAGCTACTACTGCCAACCACCCTGAAAGAGATCAATGGTGGAGATCCTGGATAAAGTGGGAGATAAATGTGGAACAAAACTCAAAATCATAAGAAAAGATCAGTCTTACAGGTCTGATAGAGACTAGTGGAAACCCCCAAGATTATGGCCCCTCATCACCCTTCAGGCCTGGAACTGAACTCACTTGTGACTTAACTTCCAGCCAAACAATAAACAGGCATATGAGGTGAACACCAGGTAAACACACTCCTTAGAACAATCAAGCATGGGAGATTAGAATGACAGAGTTTGAGCACAGAGAAAGCTCAGAGGGCAGGAATGCAAAGGAAAGAAAGATACAGAGCAAAGGTAATCACAGGGAGGAAGTGGGAAGAGATGTGTTACATTGTGGGGATTGCAATCAATGCCATGAAACAAAAAGTGTAGGAACTGTTGAATGGAAAATGGATCTGCTCTGTATTCTTTCATCCAAACCACAGTATAAATAAATAAATAAATAAATAAATTTAAAACAAATTGACTAGGAATGAGGTCTCACTGTGCAAAATGCCCTTCCAGAGCCTTCTACTGTGAGTTCAGGGGAATACTTAAAGTAGAGTGGTCATTTCCAATTTTTAGGAAATATATAATCACATTGTTTTCTTTTCCTGGCCCCTAACTCTTGCTAGTTCAGTTTGAGTTCTGTCTGCGAGGTGTTAAAAGTTACTTCAGTGTGTGCTGCCCCTTTCCTGTGCAGCGTTCTTAGATCTCAGGTACTCTCTGTAGCCTTTGCTGGCTTTTTTTTTTTTTTTTTTTTACCATTTCTCAGAAAAGAAATTCTGCTTTGGGGGAAATCTAATGTCTCCCAATCTTCTGAAAGTTAGAAAACTGGCAGAAAAAAAAATCTGGTTCTAGGAGGATTTCCACAGGCCTGTGCCCCTGTCCCCAAGGATCCTTCTCAGCATGGGATGCCTGAGTTCATACTCAGGATCTTTCTATCCTTCAGGCACAGGGGAGAAATGGCCTAACTGGGGGAACCTCAGCCAAGTGTAGTGGTCTCACCAGGGCAACAAGAAGTCTTCCTGTTGAAGTTCTCTTCCAGTCAGAGACACAACAAAAATGATCTTCCCTAAAGGGAGTGTGGGTCTAGGATGGACCTCAATAACTGCCCCAATTTCCAGGCCACATCTTTGCCAGCCTTGTAGACAGAGGGGAAAACAAACAGAAAATTCCCAAAGAATAGAGAGCACAATTTTCTCTGCTTTCCTCATAAGACCATAGAACAACTTTTTTGGGAAAATACTTTTCTCCATGTTTATCCGAAGCCTTTACACAACCATTTTGGGACCCTCTTTGCTATTTTAGGGATAGTGACCACTTGAGCCCTTGGACTTTTCAGTGCACCAGAACAAGAGTCTTGTTAAAATACAGATTCCTGGGTCTCTTGCTCCCCAAGAGGTTCTGCTGTTGTTGGTTGGAGGGTTGGACTGGTATTCTACATGTTTATCAAGTTTAAGGAATATCGGCTACTCTTTGTCTACTCTGCATCTCTTTCTATCCCACATCATGAAATTCTGGGAAGGGAGTGTTAATCATATACATGGGCCTGCCTTCATCTAGAGAAGAAGGGAAAGGGTTGATGTGAAGTTCCAGAAGGCAGAGGAATGAACATTTGCTAATCACCCATTATTTGCAAAAGCCATGTAATGTGGTTCATAGGTTTCATTTGAGATAGACTCTTCTTTTTTTCTTTAGCTTTAATATGATTTTTATTGTAGTAATATATTCATAACACAGAAGTCCAATTTTAACCATTTTTAAATTCACAATTCAGTGGCATTAACTACATTCACAGTATTGTGTAACCATCACCACTATCTATTTCTAAAACTTTTTTTTTCTTTTCTCCTTTTTTTTTTTTAATTGTGATTTGGGTGAAGATTTACAGAGCAATTTCACTTTCCATACAGCAGTTCACATACACTTTGTCTCATGACATTGACCACAGTTTACCACAATACAACATCTCCCCTCCAACTTCCTCCCCATAGTTACCTCTTCCTAGTGTCCATCCCTCCATGCACTCTTGTCCCCTGGACTGTCTCCCTGTGCATAAGCAGCCCTTCTTTCTCCCATGATTGTTCTCTCCAAGGAGTATATCTACTTGAGGTAAATGTTCAATTTTATGTAGGTTGTTTTATAAAGGGACAATTTTGCTGGGTGTATAATTCTTGGTTGAAAATTTTTCTCTTTCAGAGTTTTATATATACCATCCCATTGCCTTCTCATTTGCATGGTTTCTGCTGAGAAATCAGAGCTTAT
>NW_006922205.1:1093544-1095515 GCF_000298275.1 Orycteropus afer afer
ACACCATGAATCACACAGAAACAGTAACCAAAAAAAGAAAAAAGGAAAAAGCAGAAGAAAAAGCAAGAAAACCTGCAATACCTGGGGATAGGGCACTAAGAGAAAAAAAGTAGAGAAGGAAAGTAGTGAAGAAAAATTGGGAAAAATGCAAAAAGAAAAACAAGGAATGTGGTTAATCACAAGAAAAAAAGGGAAAAATAGAAAATAAATAAATAAATAAATAAAAATCCAACCAGGAACAGGGAAATGAAAAAATGCTGAAAACTATGTCCTGGGAGGGGAAGATTAAGAATAATAGTAAAAAGGACAAAAGTATTAATAATAATAGTTGTTTTAAAACAGACAAATACAAGCAAACAATCACCAGAAAAAGAAAACAAAAAAGGAAAAAAAGAGAAAAAAAATCGGTGGTGGACAGGGCAGGGCACCCAGGCTCCATCTGAGCACACAGACTGTGATGAGTGGGAGTGGAGGATGGCCGCACCTCCATTCACCAAGTGGGTGTGGGGTATAAGAGGAATGTCACACCTTTTCAGTCTTGCAGGTCCAGAGTGTCCTTGGGGTTGCTGGAAACAGAACCTCTTCTTAAGCCCCTGGAATCTTGGAGAGTGCTGTGTCTTTAAATATCCAAAATGGTCAAGCTGCTTGTATCATTCAAAATGGCAGTGTCCTCCGGACCGGCAAAAGTCCACCGCTCAGCCCATCTTTTCTCTTCACCTTCTTCGTTTATTCCCCAGCCACCAGAGCAGTCCTTCGGGCAGTCCCTGGCTAGCAGGGCTGATTTTTAGGTTAATTCTTAGGTTCTACCACCACTCGGGAATCTCTAAGCTGTCTGTGTCGTGCCTTCAGGATCACTCAGAATCACTGCCAGATCTCAGCTCCATCTGTCTCTTTTTTTGGTATTTTCATGCAAATTCTTCTGCTAGTTGGGTTTTAGTCCACTTCTATATCCTTCCCTTCAAGGCTCAGGGTTCCAGGATTATCTTCTGTGTCTGCGTTAATTGGTTTCCCTTTTATTTGTTGAAGAGGGTCTGTGTAGTCTTTCTGTCTAGTCTTCCATCTTACTGGAACTCCTCCGAGATAGACTCTTTGAGACAAATTCCTTTACCCCAATTAAACAGTGAGTGGAGGAAGAAACAAGCTAAGGCCCTGGCCCAAGGCCACATGGGTGGGACTGGGCAAAGCTAGGATTGAGCTCAGCTGTGGTAGTATAGTGCCTTAGGCATTTGACTGCTAACCCAAAGACTGTTGGTTCAAACTCACCAGCCACTCCTTGGAAGGAAGATTGGGCAATCTACTTCTGTAGAGATACTGCTTTGGAAACTCAGGAAGGGTTGCTATGAGTTGGAACCAACTCGATGGCAGTGAGTTTGATGAAGCTCATACTCCCTCTTATAAAACAGACTGTGGAAAGGTTAGAACTAACAATCACTAGTTTCTGCTGGTGCCAAGCACCAAATATACACATGCACTATCTTATTCAATATTCTCCATAGTCCTTCCAAGAAAACATTATCAACCCATTTTCAGGATTGAAGGATCTAAGGCTCAGGTTCATAGACTGGTGGAAAACAAAGTCTTGGTTCTAGTCCACATCCCTCAGTGTCCACATCCTTCTTCTGCACTGTCTGCAGACACACAGAGACTGGTACTAGAGCCCCTTGTGGACACCTGCAGAGAGCTTACCCATTACCAGGTGGCTTTGGGCCACTGACTTGCTGACTCTGATATCTGCTGGAAAAAAGACCCCAGATTCAAATATGTTCTATAGAGACCTTTTTATTAAGCCTTGTTGTTGTTGTTGTTAGGTGCCATCAAGTTGGCTCCAATTCATAGCAACCCTATGTTGTTGTTGTTATTTGCCATCGAGTCACCCCCGACTCATAGCGACCCCTCCTTGGGTTTCCGAGGCAGTATCACTACGGAAGTAGGATTGCCCAACCTTCCTTCTGAGGAGTGGCTGGTGGGTTT